>NC_140966.1:3760000-3762500 GCF_056783735.1 Eptatretus burgeri
CGGCTAACCTATTCTGTCACCTAGCCTACTCCCAACCCCTACGTTCCCTTCCCGGAGGGGGAATAAGGGAGAGCTAACGTCCTGTGTCGAGGCCCAACGAAGCCTCAGAATGGCCTCCCCAGAGTTCGGCGATCTTAACCCAAAGTGGGTCCAGCGGCCCACAACGACAGCGAGGGGATGGATGGTGCGGAGGGGTACACTTCCTAATCTACCCTATCCATTTAACAGTTAAACTACCCCGGGGCTATCAACAAGCGCCTCTTGCTTAAACTATTGGTTCTATCAACCCAGATTCCCGTCGCCTGTGTTGGTGTCCTCACAATTTCGGGCCTCGCCCCCCAATTTTCTCTCCGTGCCCTCACACGGTCTCCTGGCTGGGACACGTGGCTCCCTTTGGCAGGCACGACCCTCTGCCGAATCTCCCGCTATGGCACCCCCGGGCACTACACTGCCTCCGAGCCTACCAGCTCCCTAACACCGGGGAGTGCCCCCCATGGCACCTCCCCTGAAACGCACACGTGGCAGGCCGGCCTCCCGGGTCCCTTTCCGAGGGTCACCCGTGCCCACTACACTGCCCACGCGGCTAATGGCGCCCCGGGCCCCCGCACCAAGCAGGCGCACCCGTGCCCACTACTCTATCCCGGCCCCCCATGGGCCCTTGGCCTACCGCGGCCGACTAGCCTGGTGCCCGGGGTACCCACTCAGCGATACTCACCTTTCGCAGCCACGCTCCCAAGCCTGTCAACAGGGCTCCTGCACCCCTCCAAATGGGTCTCGAGCCTACTTTCCCACCAACAACAAAACGACCTCCATTTTTCAATTTGACTAACCCAGCTAACTCACTTTACTCTGACCCCGGGGTCCCTTGGGCGGGAGTCACTCCTCCCCCCAATCACTCATCGCACCATGCATTCCCCATTCACTCCACTCACACAGACCCGCTGGCCTCACTCACTCAACAAGTACTCACCTCACAACTCACCAACTCTTCAACACACACACCACTGAACTCTGCCATCCTTCTAACTACATCCCCTAACTAACTCGTGCTCCCACGTCGTCCCTTACACTATAGCACGTTCCATTTAACACTACGTAGCTAAGCTACGTCCCCTCTACACATTCACAAGTCTGTCACTGTCTCAAATAAATCATTTTATTTCCCAACCTAAATCTGGCTACAATCCCTCTAACTAATCCATTCCACGGACTCCATGAGGACTTACCCCTGCCCCATGAAGTCGGTCTAACTAAGCTAACCCTTCCCCCTAACTAGTTTCCATCCTGTGCCCAGGTAAGGGGGGTCTTTCACCCTTTGCCCAGGAATCCTGTACACCCGAAAGTGAGGCTTGCTTTTTTTTTTTTTTTTTTTCCATGCGCAGCACCTGCGCGGCAACTCGCGCTCTTTGCACCTGCCCGTGACGTCATGCAGCTGCACGTGTTCCTCGTCCCTCCTTGGACGGGACCATCCGGCAGAGATACCCCTCCTGCCGGATTCCAACCCCACGTGCAGCCATGACGTCACCGTGCGCATAAAAAAAAAACACAAGCCACACGTCTCGAGGGGTTCCCCACGCGAACACATGTGCTTTGCCCGTTGGAGCTGAACACACACGATCGCGTGGAGAACCCGTCCGGTCCAAATCCATTTACCTGCCTAACTTTGTCCGTCCGCGGGATCGGCAAATCCACCGCGTGCGTTTCCGGACCGGGACTTCACTCTCGCAAGCGAGCACGTGGTGGCCTCGTGCGTTGCACAGCACGAACCGCGTGCTCACTGCTGGGTGAACCCGGCACGGTCCTCGAAACAACTTCAGCCGCTACTCGGCTTTCTCTCCTCTGTCGCCGTCGTCGCCATTCGACCCACGCACACCTGCGTGTTACGACGCACACAGTCCACACCATCACATTCACACGGGGAGACGCGGCTGCGTGCTCCCGCATGCCAACCGACATCTCCCTCACATACCGCTCTCTCACACACACGGTCTCCCTGGCACACAGCGACCTTGCACACGGCCGTTCACTCACGCGTGCCTCACTACTCACACAAACCATACTACTCACACGTGGTGCTCCATTCACTCGCGCGGGGGCACTCACCCGCGGTGCCTCACCCACACACGTGAGGGCACTCAACCGCTGTGCCTCATCCACACACCGTGCCTCACTCATACACGGCGTGCTGGGAAGCACGCACTCCAGCACCATCGCCACCACACCACTCACACACGGGGTCGCTTCCACACACGGGGACGCACTCACACCTTGCACCACACACACAGGGACAACCACACTGGGGATTTGTGTCCCCACAAGGGTCTCCGGGGCCTCCATACCCCCCAAGCTCTCCGTGCACCCGTCCACAGCACTCGTCCCCTCAACCTCGCAAAGCACGACCGAACTCACCTGGTCGTGACTCGCCTCAAGGGGGCATACTCCCTCCCCTCGTTCCTGGAGGAGGTCATCCAGGTGCTCACACCGGGTCCCCACACGCTCC
>NC_140966.1:3770000-3840000 GCF_056783735.1 Eptatretus burgeri
AGGGTCTCTGAGGTCGAAGAAAGGGAGGAGGTGAAGGGCAGGGAGAATTCTGTGGGGAATTTGGTGGTGTCACTGCTGAGGCTTTGTGGCAGTACTCCCTCGAAGGCAATCTAGGTGGAATGTAAACAGCAGCCGAAATTCCGCGCTCTTTCAGCAGTCTTGCGAGCCCCAGACTGGAACTGAGCATTGTTGTCGAGTCTCGTTGCCTCGTAGAGGATTCGGCCAGGTTGGTGGAACGCCAAGTGACTTGGGCATCCTGTTGAAGATGCGATGGCTCAGAGAAAAAACTGCATGTGGGCATTGGAGTGGACATCTTGCTGAGGATGATAAATGAGTGTTGATAAGTGTTAGATACATGATGTAATTCTGGAGGAAGGTACTACATATTTAAAAGATTGTCTAGCAATGCAAGATTCCCGAATGTGTTGAGCAAAGACATAATGCGTCATGTGCGTACCTGGGCGTCAGGGCTGTGAGTCCATCCGTGGGGTGCAGAATATGACATGTGGTGATGGTAAATGTTGAACTTGTCTGAGACAGGCATTTCCCAGGGTTGTGCACTGTGATGAGGTGAGATGAGATGAGATGATAACACACACACACACACACACACACACACACACACACACACACACACACACACACACACACACACACACACACACACACACACTTTTACTTTGCTTACAAATTCAAATAAAGGAAATATGAAAGAACAATTTCAAAACACTGATAACAAAAGCAAAATGTTTTACCATCAATAGGTTACACCTGTACAACCATTACATTGATGTCAAGTTTAAAAGAAAAACAAGCAAACCACAACAAACAAAACAGCAAAACATTTCCAGGTCAATATCTATTAACGAGCAATTCATCTTACAGAAAACCTCCACACTGGAAACATGAGTGAAATCTTCTGAAGATACCTCTTGAATGAGCTTGCCACAATGTCTCATTGTCCACAATTACAGTTTTTCAATTCATATGAATCCATATCCCACTTTTCCAAAGTATGCGACGGGATCTTAACTCTTTTATTTCATCCAAATGTACCAATGGAACAACTGCAGGTCGAGACAGCAAGCTTAATGTCCTGAAACATGGCGTGCTCTCCAATGCACCCCCTCATGCTGGCAATGCACCAGAATAATTTCCCGTTGAACTCGGAGGATTGAACAGGATGGCTCAAAACAGAAACCCTGCGTGCCTCAAAACAGCTATTTCTCGTTACTACTTTTTTCAATTTGTGGAACAAGTTTATGAATATTGTTTGTACAGCTCGATTTGGTCTGTTAGACACGAAATTTAAAACGTCCAAGCTGTCTTGCTTACACAGTTTGATATTCCGACAGAAGAAAAAAGAGAAATGCCAGTTTCACCCGGAGAAAAAGACATGATTTAGTACGCTTGCAATTTATTCAAGTTTCTTCCACATATCTGATTGCCTTTTGCAGTACAAGTCTCCATCGAAGCCCAGCCACATGAGCAGTATTTAATGCGGATATAAAAGAGACAAAGCACTGGATTAAATTCAATTCTTAAGAGACCGAGGGAAAAAAAGGAACTTAAAATTAAATTATATAATGGGAGGGGAAGGGGGGGGGGGAAGACTATGAACATTGGACAGAAAGTAGAGACAAACTACAATATATACAGGGTGTCCATAAAATTATGGTGCAACTTTGAACTTTTATAACTTTTGATGTACACATGACAGAAAAACTATAAATGGCATATAAAAGTATCATTCATAAAGTTTTGTTAATGATAATTCATCTACTGTATTTTTTTTTTTTGGTTGAGGGTGCGGGGGGGGGGGGGGGAGAAGCGACAGTTACTGGTGACCGATACTTTACAATGTTGTGTAATTTCTTTGTTCCTTAACTACGATGATTAAATCTTTCACATATCACCTTGTACCAGCAAGACTTGGCTCCCTCACACTATGTTTTAAATGTGCGACGGTTCTTAAATGACATCCTCCCAGACAAGTGGATCGGTAGACGTGTACCAATTACTTGGCCACCTCGTTTGCCTGACCTGTCCCTATTGGACGACACTTTATGGGACTATGTAAAACTATTGCTTACTCGTCGTCAACACATTATTTGGATGAACTTATGGATACAATCACAAATGCAATTCATGACATTACTCGGCAGCAACTGGAGAATGTTTTCAACAAGTTGGAAAAATCACATTCAACGATATATTACGAAAGATGGCGGTTATGTTGGGGCCTAAAAATTTGTTGAAACTGAAACAGTTTGGTTCTATCATGTTTGTATCAAAAATTATAAATGTTCAAATTTGCACAAGGACTTTATGGACAGGCTGTGTATTACCGAGTCAATGTATGTCATAAAAACCAAGGGTTATTTGATCGAATTATGTCCAACCAGTAGTCAGGTATAATCCAAACTTGCATTTATTGGGAGCATAATCAAAAAGTAACACAAACCCAGTGCGATGCACATGAGCTCGTGGGACGAGAGGCCTACAATGTTTCAAAATCAAAGCCTAAGTTCTGCTAATCTTCAGGTTTTTGGGAGTGGCAACAAGCTGATTCATGTTCTACAGTGTTCAGAATATGAAATTCAATGGAAAAAAAGTAGTTCCTCGATCATTGACAGACAGACAGACCGACAGAATGAACCAATTGCTTTCCTCCGTTTTGCGCTACGCGCACGGGGTAAAAACATATCCTCTTAACTGCAGTCCTAATCGCCTGCTTCCAATTTTATCAGGAAGGTCATGGAATCCATCATCACACTTGACATCAAATCCTTCCTTTTCTTTGACCGCATGATCTCAGACCATTAGTTCAGATGCAAAACTGGTCACCCTACCCCAGACATGCTCCTTCTACTCTCAAAACAATGGATAGAGGTACTCAATGTCATACATTAGATCAGGGTCATCTATCGAGACATACTGTATATCTCGAGCATTTGATACAGTCTGGCAACCCATGTTTCTCTCCAAACTCTCTGCCTATGGCATCAAAGGCCACCTCCTCTCATGGCTTACTGACTTCCTTTACTCTCACAGTCAACACATTGCTCTTTATCAGTCTGTTCAGTGGAACCTGAGTTAGAATCCAGACCCAGCTATAAACTGCCATCACGGTGTTTCACAGACAGTGCGATTCATCAATGTGTGTGCTATTCCTCGGATGGACGTGAAACAAGCGTCCCATTTACCAGCATTTCTTAGTGGATGTTAAAGGTCCCATGGTGTCCTTCGTGAAGAGTAGGCAAGCTATTATCCGCACCATGGCCAAATTCCTGCTCTAACGGCAGAGGGCATTGCATCAGCGGCACAGCAGTGGCCTTGGCCAATGATGTTCTCCTCACTGCATACGAATGAAGACAAAGAAGAAGTCTGTTCAGTCTCATTCTTCCCTACAGGCCTTCAAGATGGCTGTTCACCATCTCCTGACCCCATACTCATGATCTTTTCTTTTCATGGATCATGATCATGATCTTTTCTACCCTCATTAACCCTCCCCAAGCCCACCCTTTTATTTCAGGTTATCGAGTTGAATTTTTTCCCCTTTTCGTTTTTTTTCAGATACAAAGTTAAGGTTTGTGAAAGAGCGAGAGAACACAACAGATCAGGACGCAACAGAACAGGGTTGGAAGCAACAGTAAAACTCTTGCTTTTTTGTTACTTCCGCCACTGAAGGTGGATGGAGGATATGTTTTCATGCCTGTCTGAGTGTCTGTCTGTCTGTGAACAGGATATTTCAAAAAGTTATGGATGGATTCAGACAAAATTTGGAAGACAGGTTGGATGTGTATTGGGCCAAAATGATTACACTTTGGTGAAAATCCGGAAACGGATACTCAATTTTTTTTGAAGTTATTCTTCACTATTGAGTGGCAGGGCCCAAAACGACACATTGCATGATATCTCAAAACGTTGTGGAAGGATTCGGCCAAAACTTGGTGGACAGGTTGGGTGTGTGACGAGGAAGGGTTTATTCAATTTTGGTGAAGACCTGAATCCAAATCCGGATCCGAGAATTTTTTAAGTGGTTTTTCACCGTTACTCTAGTAGCTCATGGTGGTTTTGTATGCGCTTGTATGTCCAGAGCTAAACTTTTCAAAAATCATCTAATTGAAGGTCATTGAACAATTTTTGGTTGGTAACACATTTGCCACTGATAGCGAAATAGGTGAAATGGCCACGCCCCTTTTTAAGCGAAGTACTACCACCTGCCATTACTGTATCTCCAGAACCGTTGAACCTCGAAGGTTGTGTGACCACTCAAATTGCTCGGAATGGCCACATTATGGGGGGTCAGTAATACATTTCCATGTCCAAAAGTCAATGGTTTTTAAGATATTTGCCAAAAACTGATTTCAACATGTTACGGACTTCAATTATTCATAATTGTTCCTTCTTCTTTTGTTCAATTAATTGACTCCTGAAGATTCTCGGTGGGCAATAATCTGCATTAAAAAGATTACAATTAACCATATTGTTTCTTTGTTGTAGGAGGCGCGAGGTGTTCAAGTGTTAAAGAGTTCTCTGATGGCAAGTAATTCTACCTTGGATCCCTGCTTGCTGTTACTTATAACATGGTATGATTTCATTATAGTTGAATTATGCACATTAAAATGATCTGAACAAAGTTTTTGAATAATAACTGCGTCATCTACAATCAATTACGCAAAAAAATATTTTTTACAGGAAACTTTAGTGGTTTCAAGGTCAGCAGCCGAAGGGGTTTTTGATGGGACTTCATGCGTTATATGCAACACTGCTTCAGGAAAAACGTTAACAGGTAAATTTCAGATGTAATAGCATCAGAACCCGATTTGTCCAACTGATGAACAATACTTGCCTTACCTCACAATGTGTATGGATGAAAAAGTGTGTACTTATGTGTGTGTATACAACGCCATGCTTGTAAAAATTAAATCTTTGGTACCTTTGGAACACAGGTAGATGGACCCGATTATTTTGGTGATATTTCAGACATATTATTTTTCAGGAACTGATGATGGACGTGCCAAAATCCGGATGGCAGCAGAACAATTGGATGATTCTTTAGTCATCTCAAGAATAAACGCAGACAGCAACACATTCAAGTACCATCTGAAGCCGAAAGCCTGTTATTCCACTTACATTCTGAAGTCGAAAAGATCAGCCAAAACGAAAAGTGAGCCAGAACTTGTTGAAGAGGGAGAAAGCAGTGACAGTTATAAGGCCCCCAAAAGACGAAAGAAGAGTACTCGTTCCAGTTGTAAAGACATTGAAAGGAAGTGTGTTATATGTGACAGAGCAAGAGAGAGTTGTGGTGATAGGAATCGGGTGTTGTATCACATCTCAGAGTCTGACAGAGCAGCATTGTTTCTCGATGCTTTGAACTTTTATCAGGATGAAGTTAAGACAAGATGTGCTTTTCTGGATACAGCTGGTGATGTGTTTGCTGCGGATGTCTTCTATCATGGGAATTGTTTTCGACAATACTTGCTAAAGTATAACAGACAAATTGATGCATTGTTTGAAAATATCCAGCGATCAAATGAGGCAGCTAGAACTGACTTAAACTGCAAACTTGTGTTTGATAGTCTCGATATCAAAACTAGCAGTTACAGTGTTAGCCACATTTGTGAACTCGTCAATGCTAACTTGGAGACACATCAGCAAATAGATAACAGACTGAAAAAGGTTCTTCTAATCAAGTGCTTCAGGGACACAATCTGCTTCGCTTATCCTGATGACAGACGAAAATCACAGATGGTTTATTCTTGCTCTCTCCTGCAGGGTAACATCATAGAGACTTTGAGATCTTCTGTGAAGTCAGGCCCACAGAAGTGTGCACTGGAGCTACTGCATGAATGCAAAAATTATGACTTTGGTCAGGAGGCAACATACTGCACAAGTGAGGATGTTAAACTTTCAATGGACCACTACAGATAACATCGCCCCCAACAGTGGATGCAGTTCATGAAGTTCATGTTCCCAAACACCAGCAACACCAACACAGATGAATGGCTCCTGACGTTTGACACACTCTTTCAGTTTATTCATTATTGGTTAAGTTCTGGAAGAAGTAGAACTCCATTTCACTGTAGTTTGACACAAACTGTCCATAACCTGTCAAGATCAAGACAGCTTGTTGACATCATGAATAGGATGAACTTAGCCATCAGCTATGATTCAATGCAGAGGATCAACACTTCAGTGGCCCAAAAGATGGTGGAGGATACCCTACCCAACAGATGTCCCGTGTCATCAAAGATCTCTGAATGGCATGTTGTCCAAGGCGCAATGGACAATTTTGACCATACAGAGAACACTGTTTCAGGAAAAGATTCCAGTCATGACACTGTTCTTGTCATATTTCAGAACCAACCGAGAGATAGTGATTCTGAAGACATTCAGATGACAAGCTGCTCAGAACCACTTGGAAAGAGAAAGTTGGCTGATGTGCTGCCCTGCCAAGTCATTGAGAAGTCACACCTGGTCAAAGGCACTGGTGATATACCAGTCATTTTCAACAACACCATACAATGATAATCAAAAACACAGTATTGATGATGATTATTTCCTTTGGTGCATGACTACAAAGAAGTACACAGATTGCGAGGAGGGATCTTTTCCGAGCTTCACAGCAACAATGAGTGCGCTCCAGGATCAACTGAAATTTGATATTACGAAGGCGTCATTTGTACCCATCCTTCCATATGTGGCGACGGAAATGGACACAATATTCACATCCATGCTCAACTTTGAAGATGTCCTGAAGCAAAAGAATGCCATGTCGGGGGCATTATGGTCTGATGAAGGGGTGTATGCAATCGCAAAAGAAATCCAGCTGTTGAAGCCCGAACAGTTTGGTAACATATTCCTTGGAATGGGACCATTTCACATGGAGAAGATTGTAATTGCTTGCCTTGGAAAGTTTCTAGGCTGTATCGGTACTGATCTGGCTTTGATTGAGACTGAAGCCTTTGGGAAGCTTGTTGTAGAGAATAGTGTCATGACAGGAGGTCACTACTGTAAAGGCAAGGAGGCAATGAGTCTGGTATCAGAGGTGATGACAGTTCTTATGTTTGAGGAGTTTCAGACTGACCAGGACAGTACTCATTGTGAATTAGAGAAGCAAATAGAGACCATGGAAACTAAGATGCAGCAGGCTTTAGATGTTGACCATACAGAATTCAGGGAGATTTGGGAAGAAAGCAAGCTCTTACATGCGGACTTAAAAAGTCTTTCACAGAATGGAAAGAAACATCGGGCAATGAAAATGTGAGGTACTGGAGCTTGTTTCTGGATGAGCTGTATCCTATCCTGAGGGATCTTACACACTCTATTCGACAAGGCGATTGGCATCTTTTCATTTCAGCTGTGCGTAGGTGCATGCCTTTGTTCCTCGGGTTTGGCCGGACAAACTATAGCAGATGGGGTACGCTGTTCATTGAAGATTGCCTTGACATACAAAGGAAGTTCCTGGGTATCTACAGATGTTTTATAGATGGTGGATGGGTGATGTACCACACTCTCCGACAGGGCAGTGCAGTAGGCTTTGACATGGCACTCAAAAAGTGTTACAATAAACCCGCTAAGGTTGCAGGAGGTATCATTGGGATGACAAGACAGAAAGAGGAAGTAGCCTGATGGAATCTCTTAAAGCATGAGAAAGATCTTCATGTGGCACAGCTGCTCGAATGGTGTAACTTGGGCGACAAAGACGACAGTGAACTGAACCTACACCATGAGTTCAATCCAAGTTCTACGAAGATTGGCTATGAATGCGCAAGGACACTTTTGGATGACATAAAATCCATCAACAATCCATTCAGCACTGGGATCAGACTTCACAACATCTCTACTGGAGCTGATATACCCCAGGAGGTTGTTGACGGATTACTTGAATGCCTGGAAACTGGTGAGAAGAGTTATCAAGAGTTTGTTGAGACCAGATTTCGGAATAAGGAGAAACACCGACATGACACAATACCTACTAACCGCAAGAATGTTTTCGTGAAGCATGCTTCTACACCGTCCACAGCGAAGAAATCGATGGCAAAAAAAGATGCTGCAGAAACGATTAGGTACATTGATTATGCCAGAGAAAGAGGGTACAGCATGCTCGAGCTCCTGAAGTATGAATTGACCAGCACATCCCAGTTCCTCACCACTGAATGTAAAGATGGCATCAGATTGAAGAAGCCTGATAAAGCCTCCTTATCGAGAGAACTAGTCAATCAACTTCCAGAGGAGAAAAGGAATGTCAAATGTGATGCTCAGATGACAATAGTGGACTTCATGGCACTTGTGCGAAAACTACCAATGAAAAAGATGGGCCTTGACACATTTGGGCAATTGGCTGAGAGTCTTTCCAACAGCATTCTTGCTGAAGGTTCTGAGTCCAGAAGAATAGACATTATTTTTGATGTTTATCAAAAATCATCAATCAAGCAAATGGAACGTGCACAGAGAAGTTCTTCTGAAGAAATCGCTATCACCATTAGGTCTGACAATCAGAAACTCCCTGTCGATCTTGATATGTTCTGGAGCTCAATGTTGAACAAAGTAAGGTTGCAGGAGTACATCTTCAAGTGGATGCAGCAGAATGTTGTGTCAGAAAAGGAAATTATCTTTGGAGGGGTATATGGGGGAGAATGGAGGAAACTGTTAGCTGGCACTGTAACACAGATCACAGAGCTCTCAAGCAACCAAGAAGAAGCCAATGACAGAATCATGTTCCATATTAATGATGGTGTTGTGAAACACGGGGTTCAATCAGTCTTGGTTGACTCACCGGTCACAGATGTCTGTCAACCTCATCTTCCACTTCAAGAAAACTTGGCAACTACAAAAGCTGTTTGTAAAGCTTGGTAACCGGAAAAACAAGAAAACTGTACCAGTCCACCTGTTAGGTGATCAACTGGACAACAATTTGGTGTCGTGTCTCCCAGCCATTCATGCACTTAGCGGGTGTGACAGTACCAGCAAGGTGGGTCCAAAACTGTCTGGCATGAAAGCATCCATGGATCTCTCCCTACTGGAAGGGTTTGGTGTCGAGGAACTGTCACCACAGATGATAAGTAATGCTGAAAAATTCCTTGTGTCTGGATTAAAGAAGACCGACTGTTCCACATTCGATGAGTATCGTTGGGAGCAGAACCACAACTCCAAGAAAGAGCTCGACTTCAACCAGCTTGTGTGCTGTTCTTCAACGCTACGAGAACACATAAAGCAAGCATATCTGCAGTGTAAGATGTGGTTACAAGCTCCAAATCCTGCAGTCACCAAACCAGATCCACGCCAGTATGGTTATAAAGCAACAGATGTTGGAATTATACCTGTGATACTGCCAGTACCATGCAGGCCCGATGACCTGCCCCCTAAATGCAAATGTCCAACATCATGTATGAGTACCAAGACGTGCACTTGCAGAGGAATGAACATAAAATGTGTAGTGTTTTGTGGCTGTAATAAAGGCAAAAAGTGTAGTAATCCACATAATTAAACTCTAAAATAGGGACAATGTGCAAAATTATAACAGGTAATATAATAAAGGGTCAGAACTGTAGTGCGTACCATGCTGAAATCAGTTTTTGGCAAATATCTTAAAAACTATTGACTTTTGGACATGGAAATGTATTACTGACCCCCCATAATGTGGCCATTCCGAACATTTTGAGTGGTCACACAACCTTCTAGGTCCAACGGTTCTGGAGATACAGTAATGGCGGGTGGTAGTACTTCGTTTAAAAAGGGGCGTGGCCAATTCACTTATTTCGCCGTCAGGGGCAAATGTGTTACCAACCAAAAATTGTTCAATGACCTTCAATTAGATGATTTTTGAAGAGTTTAGCTCTGGACATACAAGTGCATACAAAACCACCATGAGCTACTCTAATACGTTGAGTAAGAGGGCTGAAAACGATATACAGTACAGTAAAACATCATATCTCAAAAAAGTTATGGACGGATTCGGACGAAACTTGGGGGACTGGTTGGGTGTGTGATAAGGACGAATCGATTTGATTTTGGTGAAGATCCAAATCCGGATCCAATATATTGTTACGGCTGTGGAAATTCGCAAACCACCATTCAGGGCTCGTCAGTGAGATAACTCTAAGTGCATGTGTAGTTAGCCCCAAACCCGTTGTTTAGAGGGAATTTATGTCATTCATTCGGGCTGCGACACTTTGAGATAGCTGTTTTTCTGTTCTATCTTTATTTTGAACCAACCACATCTCAACCGCCATAACCATCAAACCACCACCCTCACCTCTCTCCTTCTACGGCCATTTTTCGCACCACCTGTGAACACTGAGCGTCGGGCTGTCTTGGGCTCGTTCAAGATACGCACCGAGCCGTGAGTGCAAATAGCAGCCTTTCCGAGGGAGAATTCGGATCAAGAAGGCTACACGCCCACTTCTGATCCGTCCAATTAGCAAGCGCGGAGCGGCTTGGCCCCGCCTCCAGGCGCGTCTGTGTGAAATCCATATATGCAAATGCTAGGATCAGGGGAGATTCACGCCCACTTTTCCTCCATCCAATTGGCAAGCGTGGCTCCGCCCCCGAGGTCATTCTGATCCGGAAATTTGCATATTGTTTCTCCTGCCGGCCTATAAAACGGCGAGCGCAAGGCGAATAGTGGAAGAGTCAGTTTTTGGTTGGAGAGCAGAGTGTGGCAGTGGCAGAGAGTGGAGTCGGGTGGCGAAGGCATCGAGTTGGGTTCTGCAGTCGGCTGAGGAGAGTTGTGGGAAGAGGCCAAGGAGCTCGGGTCCGAGGTGAGAAGGACGGCGGTCGGCGACGAGAGATCGCTCGTCGCGGGACCTAAGCCAGCCAGCCATTCTCCCTCCCCCAGGGCATCAACAATTCCCCCTTTTCCCCCGCACTGAGATCGTGCAACAAAGGGGGCCCCGTTCCCACCCCACTCCAAACGTCGTGCCAACGAAACCCGCGAAGGAGCACGGAGTCGGGGCACAGCCACGCGGCCACATCTGCGGCTCGTCTGCCAACGCGTCACGAGGACGCGGGTAGGACCCACCGGGTCTCGCGGACCTGGCCGCTCCTTCAGGTCCCGTGCACATATTGGCCTACAGGCCCGTCTGCCCCCTTGTCTATGAGGGTGGCTTCTTTCCTTTGCTTTTGAGTAAATGTGTGTTGGCGCCGTCTGTAAAGTAGAACTGTATGTGTTGCCGTGTGTACGCGTATTCGGTAGTAACTCTGCGTCATTGTTTCTCTTGTTGCAACTGCTACATGTGCATTTTGACTGTTTGGCTGTATATGTGTGCTTTCCGTGTGTCGCATAATAAATGTGCATTGTGTGAACTGTTTTCTCGTTTCGCTTCGTCTTTTCTTTATTGACCCTCCATCCTACTTCACGTAAAAGGTTCGTAGTGGGCTTAATACGCCCGATAATTAATCGGAACGTCGAGGTCGACGATAACACCACTCAGTTATCCCGATAGCACGGAACGGACCGCTTAAGCGGTTCGTGTCCGGAGTCGGCCTGCGGCGAGGTACGATCGCCCAGTCGACCATCCGTGCAGGTACTTTGGTAGATCGAATTTGGCGAGCAACCCTATCCTGCGCAGGTGGGCAATTGGCACGGTTGTGGTGGGGTTAAACCCCCACCCGTGACTAGCTCCCGGCGTTGTTCCGAGAGGGTCACGACAGAATTGTCCGTTCCGGTGGGCGAGGCGGCCGCCATTCGAGTCGAGTGGCCGATCGCACGCCGGCGGGCGCAAATTCGCAACAATATATTTTTTATTTTAATAAGTGATTCTTCACCATAGAGAGATGGGGCCAAAAACGATATATAGCATGATAGTTCAAAAAGTCATGGACGATTTTTGACAAAACTTGGTGGATGAGTGGGTTCGGTGACAAGAACAGGCCGGTTAGATTTTGGTTCAGATCTGGATGGAGATACAGCCTATCAAAGAGATACAAAATGTAAACTTTTCAGCCTAGCACAGGTGTGCGCTTTACCAAGTGCTGTTCTTGTTCCATTTGTTGCATCTCTGGATGTGCCTTCCTCTTCTTGCTTTGTTTCAGCCTGTATGTATTTTGTCCACCCACAGTGTCCTCTTCCCTCTCCCCTTGCTGTCATTCTTACCCATGTCCATTCTTCCTCCATGTATCCTCCCAACCCTGCTATTGGTGTGTTTCCCCACCTTTCCACTATGTTATTTTTGGTTTGTTCTATTCTGTGTTCTACCTCTTTCACAACCCTCGACTTTGCATCCAAAAAACGTAGAAAAAGTGGTGTCTGGCTCTTCTCTCCACTTGCTCCCTCCTGACTCTGCTCTGGCACTTACAGTGCCTAAAGAAAGTCTACACCCCCTTTCAAAATTTTCACCTTTTGTTACCTTGTAGCCTGGAATTAAATTGCATTAAATCAGACTTTTTCCACCTTTATTTATACAACTTAAAAGTGAAAAACAAATTCCACAAATTTCAGAAAATTAATTAAAATACAAAACCAGAATATCTTGGTTGGTTAAGTGCCCACCTCTCTGAGTTAATACTTGGTGGAAGCACCTTCAACAGCAATTACAGCTGTGAGTCTGTTGGGATATGTCTCTACTAACTTTGCACACCTTTAATGGGAAATATTTGCCCATTCTTCTGGACAAAACTGTTCAAGCTCAGTCAAGTTGCGTGGGGAGCGTTGATGGACATCGATCTTCGAATCATGCCACAGATTTTCGATTGGGCCACTCAAGGACATTCATCTTTTTGTTCCTTAGCCACTCCAGTGTAGATTTG
Source organism: Eptatretus burgeri (assembly GCF_056783735.1). Taxonomy (NCBI): domain Eukaryota; kingdom Metazoa; phylum Chordata; class Myxini; order Myxiniformes; family Myxinidae; genus Eptatretus; species Eptatretus burgeri. Next base: position 3,782,757 of record NC_140966.1, read on the forward strand.
GCTGTGTGCTCCAGGTCATTGTCATGTTGAAAGGTGAACTTCCGTCACAATTTCAGATTTCTTGCAGAGGGTAACAGGTTTTTATTGAAGATCTTTCTGTATTTTTCTCCATCCATTTTCCATTCTATCCTGACAAGTGCCCCAGTCCCTGCTGATGAGAAACATCCGCATGGCATGATGCTGCCATCACCATGCTTTACAGCAGGGATGGTGTTATTTAGGTTGTGTACTGTGTTGGGTTTGCGCCAAAAAGTTCCATCTTGGTTTCGTCAGACTACAAAAATTTTTGCCACATGGCTTCAGAATCTCCTGAGTGTTTTTTTTTTTGTTGCTTACCTCAAACAGAACTCAAGGTGGGCTTTTTTGATTGATAGCTTCCTTCTTACCACCCTACTGTGCAGGCCAGACTTGTGGAGTGCTTGGGATATTGTTGTCACATGCACACAGTGACCAGTCTTTGCCATAAAGCCATGTAGCTTTTCCAAAGTTGCCATTTACCTCTTGTTTTCCTCTCTGATCAGTCTCCTCCTTGCTTGGTCATCCAGTTTGGAGGGGCAGCCTGATCTAGGCAGGGTCTTGGTGGTATCATATGCCTTCCACTTAATGATTGTCTTGACTGTGCTCCAAAGGATATTCAAAGGGCTTTGAAATATTATTTATACCCATCCCCTGATCTGTATATGTCTGACGGCTTAATGGTTCAGGTGGTGGGCTTTGGATCCTTGGGTCCTGAGTTCAAATCCCACTCAGCTGTTGAATTAATACCAGGTGGGGTTAACTCGACCTGTCATCTTTACGAGGTCGGCAAAATGAGTGCCAGCTTGCTGGTGTACTGTGTCGGATTGGCGACCCATCCAGGATTGTACCCAATAGCCAAGGAGACTGCTTAAGCAGCACCAACGCTCTGCACAGAGTATGGTCCCAATATCCTCCTCTTCGTGATCTGTGCCTTTCCACAACTTTATCCCAAAGGTCTTTTGAAAGCTCCATCGTGCTCATTGTTGAGTCTTTGCTGTGAAATGCACTACCCAGCAGAGGAAACCTACAAGAACAGCTGATTTTATTCTGAAATAATCATAATCACCACAATTTAACACACGTGGAGGCCAATTAATTTTAGAAAGTGCAATTGATTAATTTTGTATTTTTAATTAATTTTATGAAATTTGTAGAATTTGTTTTTCACTTGGAAGTTGTGGGTTACGATGTGTAAATAAAGGTGGAAAAAGTCTGATTTAATGCAATTTAATTCCATATATAAAGCTACCTCGGGTTCCCACCAGATTCTCCGGAATCGCACATGAATAACTCCGTGACGCGACGGGTCGCGAATCAACCGTGAACGCCAATAACTCGACCACGTGATTTAAGGTCCTCCGTCTAATAAATACCGGTTACCTAATGGTCACGTGATCTAATTACCGGGAGACACGCCATTGGTATGCCTTGTTCAAACCGGATCACCTCACCAGATCAGATGCAGCCGAGCGTAACTGCCCAAGGACGTATCGGGTACAAAAACAGATCGTTGGGGGATAACGTCCTGGCTAGGCTAGGATATGGACCATGCTGGACCAATGAAGGAAAAGACGAAAACGAGCTGGGAACATTTCTACACAAAGCATTCATTCACAATCAAGTGAGGAAAGGTACGTGGCACAGTGAATAGGGTTTAGTGGTATTTACAGCAGGAATATCAAGGAATTTGTGGGGTACGACAAAAGGCAAGCAATTTACAAAAGCAGACACAGAGCAGACTTATCCTGTTATCACTTCTACAACCATAACTTATGGGACAACAGGCACCATCACATACACACATGTGGAGCTGTTGAACATCTCCCAACGCTGAAAAACAGCCATTATTGGTGAAAATACTTTAAACGATCGAAAGTAACCTTTAAAAAGTATAAACAGGTGTTGTGTTCATTCTATTGATTTATCTTCAAAATGGAACATCTGGCGAGCAGAATGAGAAGATAATATATGTTGTGATAAAGATCGGCCTGTCACATTAACCAAAAACAGGTCTTCGTGCAAATAAAAAGATCAATGCTTTGCCAGTCCGGGAGGGAACGCAGTGCTGGGGGAGAGTTTTGTTTCTGTTACCTCAAAGGAAAATGATTTCTGAGGATGGCTTTTCAAATAGAAACCTGATGAAATTGGGAAGATCATGAAAACAGATGACAGCACAAGAGGAGCAGAACGAAGTGTGTGTGTGTGTGTGTGTGTGTGTGTGTGTGTGTGTGTGTGTGTGTGTGTGTGTGTGTGTGTGTGTGTGTGTGTGTGTGTGTGTGTGTGTGTGTGTGTGTGTGTGTGTGTGTATATATATATATATATATATCAAGCTAAACTGTTGAGCAAGCCAGAGTTTGACTGAGCTGGTATACTGTAGGTATTATGTGCTTCTCTACTCTCGTGTATACACTTTGATGTGTATTAAAAGCTCTTCTCTACGATGATTGATGTAGACATTGCTTGATTTCAATCAGCCGTGTAAACCTGATCTCGACACACACACACACACACACACACACACACACACACACACACACACACACACACACACACACACACACACACACACACACACACCCGAGGAAGATGAGATAGCCAGAAAGAAAGAGAGCAGAAGAGGATAAATGGCCTCGCAATACCTGGTGCGGTCGGGCGACCAACGCAACCCAGTATGCTTCGGGGGAGGGAGGAGGGAGAAATACTGGTGTCTAAGGTGTGGGGGTGGGAGGTGTGGTGTGATGCAATATGGGGGGGTGTGGTGTCGTGCCACAGGAAACTGTGATTGCAAGTCAGGAAGGATGCTCTTTTGTGCATCCAAAGGGGACGAGATAGAGAGGTGGAAAGAGGGAGAGGAGAGAAGATGCGTGAGGCGACAGATCCCTAACCGAGTCATGCATAGGTCTGCTAGTATAGCGTGTACCTCCGTGGGACGCTCCAGTTGAGCGTTCCCACCTCGAGAGTTGACATGTTATCGCCGGCTTAGTCATTTTGTCAGGGCTCGTGACAACATGCACTCCACACTGGTCCTCCGGAATAACCCCACTAGACACGACCTACTAAACATGAGTCCCATTCACCCACGAGACATGAGGGGAAGGTCTGTCTGCATGAAGACTAATGAAATAACTGCCTGGGGATCACTGCATGTTGGGTGCCATTGCCTTAGAGGCATGCGGTTTAGCAGAACTGCAACAATATATTCTTGCGACTACTTTTACTCGCCCCTAATTTACACCGTCTTATGGGGTTGGCTAGAAAAGTTTTAGCCAAGGTCTTTCACAAACAAACAGGCTTGGCCTAACATTCTTCCTCATATATTGTGGAAGAGTGGGACAGGGATTTATTTGCCATTTGTTTGGGATGCCGTGGCTAATTTGTTTGCTCTTCCTATCAGATACCGTGGGATCTACATCTACCAACTAATGCTAACAGACAGGTCTCAGATCAAATATCCATCTGAGGTACTGCACCCTTTGTGATGCAATGCCATGCCTGCAAAATATCAATAAGACAGTTTATAATTGAATCAAAAAGTAAACCCATGCAAGGCAGCTCAAAGGTCAGTGTGCCCCTTCCAGACTATTCAATTGGATCCACACATCATCAATGATCATTCTGACAGAGAGAGGGGGCTTAATACCAGCTTGTGTCCAAAGGGGAAACAACCATCCCACCAACCCCCCCCCACCTCACCCTCAAACCCCCCACCCTTCCCACCACCTCCTCCAAATAAAAACAAACAACCGAGAATTATGCACGTCTCACCTTCAAAAAAAATCTAATTATCAGCAGGTCATGTTTCATAGGTCATGCAAAAGATTCAAATAAATAAAATTTGTCCCACAAGAAGAACAGAAATGGAGAATAAAATCAAGCTGGTTACCTGGGATATAATCCTGGGTAAATAAAGGAGGCAGATGGCTCAGTTGCATCTGCGACGTGCTTGAAGGCAGTGGCGTCATACAGTAAGATGGGGGAATTGAAGAGGATGAATGAGGAGGAGATAAGACAGAATCACACAGGGAAGAGGAGGAAGATTCTTGAACTGACAGTGCAGGGGTGTCATCCTCCTCTATGTCCAGCAAGGAGTAAGGCAGAGGGTTGAGCTCATCTGGTACCGGATCTTCCCTTGTAACTACGCCAGGCCGTGGGTGAAGAATGCCACCCAGATGCGGCTGTGCAAGCTGCTGCCACTGTAGCAGGGTCTGTGAGCCTGATGGGATTGAGTGCAAATGAAGATGGAAGAACTATTTGATAAAGGAAAATAATGTTTAAAAAACGAAACTTAAGTTTGAAATTGAAAAAATCCAATACAGCAGTTCTCTGATAAGCTTTCATATACAAGTACTTATACACACACACACACACACACACACACACACACACACACACACACACACACACACACACACACACACACACACACACACACACACACACACACACACACACACACACACACACACACACACACACACACACACACACACACACACACACACGTCGATGTTGGGTTTGAAATGGAAAAAAAGACTTTGATAGGAAAAGAGAGAAAAGGGAAACCAGAGTGAAGTTGATGGTGCGCCATCGCAAATCCTCACACTTCCCACATAAATCAAAGTTGAAAGATGGCAAAAAGTTCCACCAGGAAAGACCCAATATCAAATTTTGATTTTAAAATCATCCGTTCTGACCCCTGTGAACCAAAGTCCCCACCCAGGGGCATGAACTGGGGGTCTAATCCCAATAATCGTTACATATTTCACGTGTTCCCCAATGTTGACTGCATATGTAAAGTTTCATTTGAAATGTTTTAAAATGTGCCCGTAATTGCATTTTTTGGTATTTGACCTTTTCACCCCACTTGAGGGCCCCAGTGGGCATCATGCCATGCGGTGATCATAACTACCAAGTTTGGTGAATTTCTGCACAACCGTTTAGGAGATAGTGTGATGGACGGATGGACAGATCGATGGACAGACAGACAAGAGCCGATTACAATATCTCCCCATTTTTTTTCAAAAAGCGTGGGGATAACAGGGTGAGAAGGAATAGAATACATAGAATATACAGGGAAAGAGAGTGGGAGTGTTGAAATTATGACGTTCATATTTAGAAAAACAAGGCACCAAAGCATCCAATGAGCAAATTGAACACAGTGTATGAGATTACAATTTGAAGTCACAATATTGTGAATGAAGTGCTCAGACATGAACATCAACATGTCAACCCTACCTATAATGTTAGGTCATTCTGTCAAGTACCACATCCCGATGTCAACCCATCACACCTTCCAGAGGCTTGACGATCTGCAGCTTATCTGGCAGGAAAGAGCGAAATGACACGCTAGACACTGAAGTTCCCACTGACATTATGCTCTCAGTTGGTGTGCTCGTTCCATCACTGCAGGCTGTGTCTTCAACGGCAAGTTCTGAGAGGCGGCAGTCACGCTCTGTCTCAAGGTAGAGGCGCTCGCTGAGAGCAGCTTGGCGACGTAGAAGCAGCTTATGCAGTGTCAATGCAAGGTCCCGTGGCCTGGTAAGCAAATATGCAGAACAGTTAGCTGCAAAGAAGTACAAGCCGCTTCTTTACAACATTTCTTATGCAAGAATCAAATTAAGATTATATTTAATCCAGTCGTGCTGCTGTCAATATAAAACTGGAAGAAAACTATTTTTTGTATTCAAAGTCAAGACTCATGGAGGAGCTAGAACACAGAATGGATCAGGATGCAACAGAACAAAAGGAACAGTATAAAGTGGGGGCAAACCACAACAGCAGGGTTGAGGGACAAAACAGAGAGAGACTTGGACAAATAATTGGTGTGGAGAGTAATGAGGGGTAGGGAGAGGACATATCGGGTCAATAAAGATGGATATAGAAGCAAACACTCAGGCAGGAGAGACTGGAAAGAGGTAGGGTTGGGATGAGGTTAACGGGGTAAAAAATATCATGGTTTTGGATGGGGGATGATCTGAGATGTGGTGAACTGTCTTAAAGACATGGAGGGAAAAATGATATTGAAAAGAATGTGAAAATAGATTCCACAGGTGCGGAAAAAAAAAAGGAATGATTGAGTGGAGGTGAGCAGTGATTCTGGACCTCCACTCATTTATTCCTCTTTTTTCCCCCCACCTTTGGAATCTTCAGCACTTGCAAAGCTTTAACACTTGCTATATTCTTAGGTTAATGCAAGTGTCTTTGGCTTCCGGTTCTGGATCTGAGAGTGCTGAAAACAGTGGGTTTTACCTCCTTCATTAAGTTCTTCAAACTGAGGAATTCTGCACTGGATCTGTCATATTTTTTCTGTTATGGTTTCATCCCTGCGTTATTAATTGTGTTTTTAACCCATACAGCACCCGTGTTTTATCTGTACCTTTTTGGTGTGTTTTGTCGAATCGGACTTCCTGTGCCTAACCTTACGGCCAATGCCTTAACTCAGAAGTGTGTCTCATTGTATAAAGACTGAAAAGGGCCTCATAAGGTTTATCTTATCCTGGGAATTCTCCTTTTAAGCTTCTTGGCTTTCTATTTTATTTCCTCCTCTTCTTTCAAATAAATAAATACACCTTATTCAACATGAATAAATCACTAACTCATTCTGCCCGTCATTTCCTTCCATCACTCATTCTTTATACATTTCATTCTCAATACCTCCGACTGGAACTAATTTGCTTCTGACTTAAAAAATCGATCAATGACAATTTAAAATGATTCAATTTCCAAACTTGTCCGACACGAACTCCACACATCATCATCATCTCAATTTCTTCCTCTTTTTTTTCTTCATACTATTTATTTTCCAAATCTGTCAATTATGCAAACGCCCCACCCATCAACCGTCCCACTGAAAATACAGGACGACATTCCGTCGTGGTTTCAATAACCCTTCATTTCATCCCCATTGCGATATCAGTCTTCATTTATCAGAATTGGGGATCAAGATAAGTCCATTCTGCTGAGAATGCCAGCACATGACTTTTCAATAATTTTATTCTGGACCCTGATGCATCAGTCACATACCCCCAGTGGTGCATCCAATACTCCCCACTTCATAATCGTGTGAGTACGCACACACAGCATGACTTCACACACAGTCCAAGTCCCCAAATAGTCCTGAACCTTACCCTGAATTGTCCTGCTTCTTTGGTGCGATGGAAGAATTTTCCTGGAGATTTGATCCTGGGAGCGAATGCCCAGAGCTCCTCGGAACAAAAAGTGACTGGCTTCGATTCCTCGTCACATCCTTTGCACATTTCACTGTATCAAAGATGCGCTTCTGCTGACATCTAAATAAAATTTTAAAAACATTCAAATTAAATCTACATCTTGAGAAAATAAAATGTTGTAATTATAAATCAGAGACTAACATTATATACACAACAAAATACTTCAAATCGTGCTTTACACATTTAAATTTTATGCATTTGACATGAACCCAAAGGAGATCATTAGAAAATCGCCCTATTACATATTTGTTCAAAACAAAGTTAATGGCAAAATACAATGATGTATGATAAATATATAAATAAATATCTATACGAGCAAATACAATCAGTCGCTTCACTGATGGGGGGAAGTAAGAAGGAGGGGAGAGGAGAGGAGGGAGAGGGGAAGGAGGGCAGGCGAGAAGGAAGGGAGATCGAGGTGGAGTGGGGGAGTGAGGAAGGAGGGGAGGATGAGAAAAGAGTGGGAAGCGAGGTGGGGAGTGAGGAAGGGTGCAGAAAGGGAAAGCAGCATGAGGGGAGGGCAAGGGAAGGCAGCATGAGTGGAGGGTAGGGGAGGGCAAGGGAAGGCAGTGTGAGGGGAGGGTCCGTCCGGATAAAACCACCGTCTAGACACATCCGGAGATAACCACCATCTGGACATGGCTGGAGATAACCACCGTCCGGCCATAACCACCGCACAGATATGTCAAGGGAAGGCAGCAGGAGGGGAGGGCAAGTTAAGGAAGTGTCATAGTTACCTTGTGTAAGTCTTCTTGGGTTGCTTTACGCAGCTTATTTGGCAAGAGGAGTGTGGGAGGGGTCAATAATTTATAAAACCCTAGCCACCTGGGTGTAGTCGATTAGGTGAGAGCCGAGTGGCTACTCCCTCCATTCACAGGTGAGAGATGTGGGTGGGTCTTATATAGATATAGATATATATAGATGTATATATACAGATGTGTATATATATATATATATATATATATATATATATATATATATATACATATATATACATATATATACATATATATACATATATATATATATATATATATATATATATATATATATATATATATATAAAAAGAATTTTACGAAATCGCGCCCGCCGGAGTGCGAACGGCCACTTTCCGCAAATAGTACCCGCTCGCCCACCGGACAGACAATTCAGTCGTGACCTTCCGGAGCAACGCCGGAACCCTGTCACGGGTGGGTCTTCACCCCCACCACGGCCTAGCCAATTTTCTACCCGCGCAGAATAGGGTCAATCGCCGAATCTCGATATACCTAAGTACCCGCGCGGGTTGCCTACCGGGAGCCCGTACCTCGGCGCAGGTCGGCTTGGACACGAACTGCCCAAGCGGTTCGTTCCGTTCTGCAGTGATAACCCAGCAGGTATTATCGCCCGACCTCGCTGGATCCGATTCTATTTAACGGGTATTTAAAACCCCAACTATTATTCCACAGTGCAAGATGGTATCCCAATAGGGGAAAAAGACACGCCGAGCGGGTAACATTCACACAAACACATTTATTTCAATACACATATAGTCAATCGTGCAGGTATGGAAGCAAATAAAGCGAAAGCATTACAACCGACGATAAGCAATTTATGTACAGCCACTTACCAGTTTTACTTCACAAGACACGGCGCCACCAACATTCATTCGAAAGCAAAACCCCAAGAAAAAGACCACCCCCATCGACAGGGGGGTCAGACGGGGCCCGTGGGCCTTTATGGCGTGGGACTTGGCAGACCGAACGAATCCCACGAGACCGTTGCAGGTTACCTGCACCCTCGCGGTGCGATTGTGGGCGAGTTGCGGCGTCCGTCCCCCCACGGCAGCAATAACAGCCGCGGCTGAGCTCAGCCTTTCACGGAGCCGTCGAGCTCTCTCCGGCACTCCCCACACGGATGCGCAGGCTTGCGCGCCAGAGCTGGCAAAGCGGCGCCTCCCGTCCGTGTTCCTGGTGCCACGAAGAAGTCGAGCAGCCACCACGAAAAAACCACATACGAAGAAAACCACACGAGCTCACGAGCTGCCACCACGAAGGAAAAAAAAACACGAGCTCGAAAAACACCCACGAGCTCATGAGCTCACGAACTCACGAACTCACGAACTCCAAGCCGACGAGAAAAACACACGAGCTCTCGAGCTGCCACCACGAAGAAAACCACACACGAAGGAAAAACCACGAGCTGCCAGACCTGGCGTCCTGCACGCCCTTATATTGCTCACGCCACGCCCCTCCGCTCTCGCCCCACCCTCCTTTCAGAACCTTCCAGAAAAAGGGCGTGCCCTCTCGCCCCCCCCTCCCTGCGCGCCTCGCAGGGGCCGAGAGAATCAGAATTAGCACAGGTCCAGGGAGAATCAGGCGGGAAAATCTGCGCGCCATCGGAACTCCTCTGGTTTCCTTCGCTTCGTCGAGACGGTTTACATTAACGGAGCGGGCCATGGTTTGGCGTGTGGAGACCACCGCGAAGCGGTGGTCGAGAGCGACGTTGGTGGTGGTGATTTGGCTGTGGTGATGGTGGCGTGGTTGGCGTTGTGGTGGTTGTTGTAATGGTGGTTGTTGTGGATGGTGGTTGGTCCAAAATAACGACAGGAAAAGAAAAACACTATCTTAAAGAATCACAGCCCTGTGAGGCGAATAATTCCCATTAAACAACGGTGGGGAAATCTAACTGAACATGAACTTATTGGCATAACTAACTAAGAACCTATATGTTGTTCTGCGAATTTCCGCAGCCGTAACAATGTGTGTATATATATATATATGTATATATATATATATATATATATATATATATATATATATATATATATATATATATATGTATATATATATATATATATATATATATATATATATATATATATATATGTATATGATGTGTGAAACCCATTCTCTGACCTAAACTGAACGCTGTGACGCCACCGTCACAACGAAGAGCCATGTCTGCCACTTCCAGAAGAGAGCATCTCGCAGAACAAATTACAATCATGTTAAATGTAACATGTCAGAAGCTGTCACAAGTGCACGGAAATTGCAGTCACCGACCAGTTTCACCCACATTAGAGCATCATCAGGGTAACAAAGCAAGTTTCCATCCACTTGTGACTGAAACCTTTCAGTTATATACCAATAAATATATGGCTCCAAACTGTCAGTGGTGAATGCCGGGATCATGTCCCATACAGCCTTTGCTGCATGTGCCGGGAGTGATAAGCCCCGCCTGGGGTGTGTGTGTGTGTGTGTGTGTGTGTGTGTGTGTATATATATATCTTCTTCTTTCGGATGCTCCCTTTAGGGGTTGCCACAGCGGAACATCCGATATGATCCGCATAATGATTTGGCACAGGTTTTACGCCGGATGCCCTTCCTGACACAACCCTGGTCGCCTCTTACGACACAGGGATCCTGTATATATACACATATACGGTATACACACACATATATATATATATATATATATATATATATATATATATATATATATATACATACATACATACAGTATATGAGGCCTCGCGAGGAGGAGTGATGTAAGCGACATTTTTTTTAAAACGTCAGAAATCCAAGTCAAAGTTTGCACAACTTCAAACGCTGTAATTTCGTTATCGTTATCGATAGAAACATCATTAAAAACCACAAGAATCCTTGTTTCAAGCTGAAGCTGATCATGTAATGAGGAAAAAAAAAGCAGTCGGGTACAAAATTTTACATTATAAATGGGTGGTTTACATGTTAACCAAAGCACTATTTTCCATGATTGTAGTGAAGTACAATACCAAAAACCGATAATTAGTGGTCATGGAAGGGTAACTGTGTGTTATGGTTGTATTTAATCCGAGAATAATGGTGGGGGTGCGGCACGCTGCACCACGCCGCCTCCCACCAAGGAAGATTACCGCGGGCGCTTACAACATTCCTCCATGGATTAGCATCCAGCCAGATGCGGCTGGCGAGACAGCGCTTGTGAAAGTTTTTTTCGCGAGACTTCCTGCCCTATTTTTGGTGGAGTTTTGGTGTAAGGGACGTGCTCGGATGATAGGGGAAGGGTTAAAAATAGTGCTATATGGCATTAACTCTAAAATGGCCAATGTGTCGCTTACATCACTCGCCTTGCGGTGCGTCATACACACACATACACACACATACATACACATACACACACACACACACACACACACGTGGATGTATGTTGTTTAACCCCATAATAAACTGTTAAATAAAATTAGAATCAATTTCTATCACAAATACTGAATCATTTGATCATATTTTAAACAATGTGAATTCTATCCAACTTTGCAAACAAAGTGAGAATAATGTTGTTTCCCCCTCCCCCACCTCCCCCACCTCATGGCCTACCTGTGGTCAGAAAAATCATCCTCATCAATATTCATCTCCCTCCGCATACTGCCCTCAATTTCTGCTGCCAGTGAGTCCTGAACACAGAAACAGCATTTGCATTAATGTTCCACTCCTGAGAACTACCTGAAAACAATTGGATAAAATTGCCAAAAACTTGGAATGGAATTCTAAATTTACATTGGGATATATAACATACCAGGTCTGACAATAAAGTTCCAGGATGAAAGCAATATAATTTTTTATTGTAAATGTACCAATTATGTTTTGTGGTCACCTTCAAAGTAATCTCCTTGGGAGTCTAGACACACTTGCAAACATCGCTGCCATGCTTCAAAGCACCCTTGGAAGTCGTCTGAAAGGCCATTTATCTCATTGGTCACAGCTCTCTGGATCTCTTCTATTGATGCAAAATGATTTCCTTTCATTGGAGGTTTGGACGTCGATAAGATCAGACCAACATTCTCACCCTTTTGACATTTTCGAGCAGCTTCAACTTGTCCAAAATTTCCGTGCCACTTTCGTTTAGTTTTACCAAAAAAAAAAAACTTGATGATGATTATATCTGTTCCATAAATTTGTCATTCAACTTCAAAACATGATTGCAACACTTGTAGTTTCAACAAAACTTCAGTGCAGCTACAAAAAACAACCAATCGATACAACAACTAACACAGTACTGACAGGAGTATTACGATACACGTCCAATTACGAAACCAAAGCAAGTGCTGCCACCTGTGAAGAAAAAACATCATGAACTTGGATCTTTATTGTTAGACCTCATGTGTTGTATATCCTTATGTAAATTTAGAATATCTCCTCCTCTTCTTCTTCTTCTTTCGGCTGCTCCCGTTTGGGGTCGCCACAGCGGATCATCCGTATGATCCGCATAGTGATTTGGCACATGTTTTACGCCGGATGCCCTTCCTGACGCAACCCTGGTCGCCTCTTACGACACAGGGATAATGTAAATTTAGAATATATCCCTATGTAAAACAGCCCCTGCTTACAGAATGCAACGACAATCTACTTCATCAAATATATAAAGCTTGTATTTATCCTGCATGCACATAGGATGCACCTGAGTAGTTGTTTGCAGTGCTCAAGCATGCCGGGCACTCATATGTATTAAAAAAGGAACATATATATATATATATATATATATATATATATACATATATATATATATATATATATATATACATATACATATATATATATATATATGTATTCTTTTTTTCTCAAGAAAATAAAAAGATGCATCCAACTAAAAAGTAACAAGATCTACTCTGCTAATTTAAAGGACCACAGAATCAGAATTTTTTTAAGGTGATAATATTCATTTTTAAGTAATAAACTGAATATGGTTTTAAATTCTAATGATTTTTTGAGGTGTTACATTTAAAAAAGCAAACCCATCAGGTACCAGCACTAAAAATTCCAGAAAACTGCTATGACGTAATCAAGGGAAAGATTGTCAGCACGCAATGGATAATGGCCACACAACTTGCTTCAGACTCGTCAGAAAGTGAATTTGATGAAGAATTTTCAGATCAAGAATCCCCAGATTACGACGAGAGTCAAAATCACTGTGTGGAAGGTTTTGTCAGACCGTACATGAATGAACCCGAGGTCGAGATGATGTCATGGGAGGGATGGGGCCAATCAAGCGTTTCTTTTTTAAGGGTGGGACAAATCTAGTGTAAAAGGGCACCAAATACCATTAAAATCTTCCTTTTAAGATATTTATTCAAGAAAAGAACAATGATTAAGTGGTCAGTGAAGCTATAATCTATTCATTTAACAAAACATGATTCTCTGCTTCTGTGGACCTTGAAGTAATGAACAAGCAAGAGCAGATCCAGTCTCAGGTGACACTTCACCCACTTCTTAACAAGCTTCTATTGGCCTGAGGAAGTTCGCTGGGAAGCGGGTACAATGTCACGTGAGACTGGTTCTGCTCTTGCTTGTTCATTACATAAATTAGCAGAGGAGATCTCATTACTTTTCTGGTTGGATGCAGCTTTTTCTTATTAAAAATGTATAATCTTTCAGCTCTTTAATATAAGATTTGGCTCATGGTGCAGTGGAGAAGATTGGCGTGTCTTGCTGTTGCTGCTATTTGTGCTCGTGGGCTTGATTTGGATCGTGGTGTGGTGGAGAGGATCGGCTGGTCGTGATGCTGGTGCTATTTGTGCTCATGGGCTTCATTCGGCCAGCAGTGCGGTGGAGTGAATCGACGGTTGGTGCTGCTGGTGCCATTTGTGCTTTTAGACTCAGTGAGTGTGATGAGGGTCGAACCGAGTGACTTTTGAACTGTGATTTTGTGAGTTTTGTGTGAGAATCAATTGACTTTTGTGAAAAGCATTTTCTTTTTGTAAGCTGAATAAGCACAAATTTAATGTATTAAGGAGAGCATTGAGAGCGGGACATAAGGAAGGGGAGGGGTGGTGGAAGGAAGAGTAGAGGGGGGAGTAGGGTGGGGGTCGGGATGAGTGCCTCGAGGGTAGGGGTGAGGAGTCAAGTGTGGAGGGAAAGCCAAGGGATGGGTGGGGGGGGAGGTGGAGAACGAGTGGAGAGAAAGAGGTGTTTGTGCATGAGCGCACACAAGATTACAACAGGCTTAGGGTTGTGGGTCCAGCAGGTCAGCCTGGGCAGCGTTGCTGATTGATGACCAGAACATCCCAAACTGATCAAGATGGTACTAGCTCTGCCAGGTGGTCAGCACTTCAGAAGTGAGGTTCGGCTCAGTGGTTTGAATGTGTGATCAATGAAGGGGGGGGGGTGGGAGAGAGAAAGGAGTCGACGTGGTGGAGATGATGCAGAGAAGGTTGGAAGTGTTGTGTGTGCAGGAGACCAAATGGAAGGGAGACGGGACGAAGAGGTTGGTAGGAGGATACAAGCTGTTGTACGCGGGTGGGGACGGAAGGAGTAATGGCGTGGGAATAATAGTATCGGAAGAGATCAGCAAGCACGTGGTCAGAGTGGAAAGACGGGAAGGACTGATAGTTATGGCATGGGTGGTGGGACAGAGGCAAATGGTTTGTTTTATGTTTGTATATGGGCCACAAACTGGAAGGACTGGGGCAGACAAACAGGAATTCAGGGATGCACTGGAGAGGATGATGCTGTGCATTGCAGGGGACTTCAACGTGTACATGGGAGCAGCAGAGCCGGGTGAAGAGGAATGTGTTTGGAAATTTGGTTGGGGACCAAGGAATAGAAAGGGTCAAGAGCCGGTGGAGCTGGTGGCGAGGAATGGGCTGGCCATAGCTGGTCCATTTTCAAAAGCGGGAAAACCACAAGATTACCTGTAGGACTGAACAACGTAGAACAGAAATGGATTTGGTAGTGGTGGTAAGGAAGTGACAGTTGTTGAGAGGTAAGGATTTTAAGGCAGTGGCGAGAAAGCATGTTACCACCCAACACAAGCCTGTTTGTGTTTGTGATAAAGATGGAGAAAAGGAGGGAGATTAAGAGAAGGGGTCAGAAAATTATTAGGTGGGGGAAGTGTCGGGGAAACGTCATCGTTGAGTCCAAGGAGAGGTGAGGGCTAGGTATGAGCAACTTAGCGAAGAAGCGGAAGGTTTGTAAGAGGAGTGGAAGAAGTACGGAGAGGCGTTTAGGGGAATTGCAGAAGTTTTATGTGGAAGGACGTCAGGAAAGGGTGCATCGTCAAGGGATAGAAACCAGGTATGATGGACAGAGGAGGTCGCGAAGGCAGTTTGTGAAAAGGAGGTATGGAAGAGAATAGTGAAGATCAAAGATTGGGGGAGGCAGCCGGATGCAGGGTTGCTGCACCTGTATGGGTAGAAGAAAGCAACAAGGAGAGCTGTGGATAAGGTGAGGAATAATATGGAAGAGGAGGTGCACAAGAAGTTGGAAGAGGATGGTGGGAGGAAGACAACATAAATTGGCTTGCGACAGGGATGAGGATGGTAAGGACATGAAGGGGGGAGGCAGTGAATAAGGATGGTGGCTGGAGGCTTATGACAGAGAAGGGTGCAGTATTGAAGGTGTGGGAAGGGTATTTCAAAGAGCTGTTGAAAAGGGAAGGAAGCAACGGCGATCTGGAGCGACCATGTTATGTGGATGGGAAAGTGAAGTTCTTGGACATCAGAGAGATGGAAGTATGGTTGGCATTGAAGAAGATGAAGAAGGGAAGAGCATAAACAACTTCCATGTGAAGTTGATCCTCCTTGTTTGTCCCTTGTTGAACCTTGTGTTGATCACGCCCCCCTCCTTCTCTGGGGAGCGGTGAATGTGTACTACCTCATGATCTGTCTGTGAGTGACTCATCCAGTGAGGTAGCTGAGCCTTATCAAGCTCATGTACAGCAGAATGCTCAGGATAAAATCTCAGTGTTGCTTTGATGAGCCCGTTTCAACTGTGCTTGTCACTTCCTGGTTTTAAACACCGCACATTGTATCGGTGTTTTAATACTTCCCTTCTGAGCGACCCTCTTTTCAAGTCATCCTTCAAAGTTTTTTGGGAGAGGGTTGTGTATCAACAACATGAGTTTTCCTAAAGGGTAGAAGCACGATTATACATCAGGATCAATCGTATTGCATTATGCACAGATCTATGCATGATAACATTTGTTTGGTCCGAGACTTGTGGGATGTGTGTGAATTCCAACAACAATATACTGCTCTCCTTTTTATTGATCAGGAAAAGGCTTTTGACTCTGTTAATCAAGAATATTTGTCTTACATCTTAAAACAATTTGGTTTGGGGCCATCTTTTATTTCCTGTGTAATTTTAATATATAATCACATTTATTATTATTATTATTATTAAAGTCAATGATGGTCTCTGTCTTCCTTTGCAGAATAGGAGGGGAATTCGGCAAAGTTGTCCCTTATCTGGAATCTTGTGCTCTTTGCATCAAGCCCCATTTGATTAGTCTACGATCCTTTCTTATGGGATTTCCAGTGACTCGATCAGAAGAGCCCGTTATTGTTTCGGCTTCTGCTGATGATGTATGTGTCGCTGTTTGCAACAACAATGATATTACTATGTTGTTCGAGTGTCTTCATGTTTACTCTCAAGCATGTACAACACAAATCAATTGGTCTAAATGTAAAGCAGTTTGGGTTGGTTATATGCCACCTTCTGGCCTTCCAACTCTCCCTATGAATTTGACATGGGGAAAAGAAGGTGTAAAGTACCTTGGTGTTTATCTCGGTACCCCTGGCTTTGTCAAAAGGAATTGGGACGGTTTGCTTCACAGAATTAGTAATAAGCTGACTAGATGGAGAGGAATTTTGTCTACTTTGTCTTTCAGAGGTTGTGCCTTGGTCATTAACAACCTAGTTGCCCCTCTGCTATGACACAAAATGATTGTCCTGCAGCCACGTGTAAAGGCGCTGTCACACCTTGACGATTTAGCCAGCGTATGCCGACTTATGAAAAATTTGTCTAAAACGCTGGCACACGTCGAATACGTTATGGGTAAGTTTTGGAAACATTGAGAGCATGCTGAAAAACACTGCCATATGTCATAGTACGCTGGCTTTAATCGTTATACTTTGCGGTTGTCCTCAAATTTTAACATGCTTGAAATTTTACGACGTATGCCAGCGTATGACTCACACATTCCGCATACGCTTGGCCATACGTTGTAGGCACGTTACGCGATCGTTGACACACGTTACTTGTAAGTTACTCATCAGTCGAAACACCTCGAGGTATTGTTTAGCATACACGAAACTTATTTCTAACCTATGAGTAACGTGTTGTAGGCACCTTACGCGATCGTTGACACACGTTACTTGTAAGTTACTCATAAGTCGAAACATGTCAAGGTAATGGTTAGCGTCAGTGTTCCAGACTTCCTGGTTTTTTGTTTTTTGTTTTTTCTTCGGTATGACGGTGATGTTGACACTTCGATTTCTAGTGCGGTTATAATATAATATAATTAATAGGCTGCCGCTCAACGATTTAAATCATAACCGCACGAGAAATCAAAGTGTCAACATCACCGTCATACCGAAGAAAAAACAAAAAACAAAAAAAAACAGGGAGTCTGGAACACTGACGCTAACCATTACCTTGACGTGTTTCGACTTATGAGTAACGTACAAGTAACGTGTGTCGACGTGTGTCAACGATCGCATAACGTGCCTACAACTTATGCCAGCGTATGCGGAATGTGTGTCATACGTTGAGTATGTCGAGAAATTTTCAACATGCTGAAAATTTGTCGACGTACAATGACGTATGCCAGCGTACTACGACGTATGACAGCGTACTTCATCGTTTTTCAGCGTGCTCTTCACGTATTAGTGGGGCGGATATGTAATATTTTTGGTGGAGTTGTGCACTTCTGGAAAGAAGCATGAAACTTTGCCCTGGGGGGGGGGGGGGGGGGTTGGTATGCCGATTTCAAAAATTGCGGGAACCACGATGTCACTCCAGCGGTTCTCGCCAAAAATTAAGAAATTCAAAATGGCCGCCGCAAAACACATTTTTGCCCATAAAACGGTTCTAAGTAGCCCGATTGCCTTAATCTTGATGTCTATACCTCTGTTTTTGAGGTCAACAAATCCAATAAAACACATGAGAAGACTCATAACCTACATCTTCATGCTGAAAATTTTAAAATATTGCTGTTATAACACTAATTTTCATAGAAACGTATCATAGTGATTTGCACTCAATCTTAATTCCTTAAATAATTGTGTTCATGCCACTAGAGCAGAAACCTGGTAAGGCTTGAATTTAGCACATTCTTGATGTTATTCATGCACCATTGTCATATAAATGCATAGCAAATTGTGCAAAAGTAATAAATGTAATAAAACACAAACTTTCATCATCCAATCTGATGTTGTTGTTTTACTCATTCATCATTTAATGCAGAACATTCAGATGACATTGGTGACTTTCAATGTCTCACATTATACGTGCTTAATTGATTCAACTCATTTCAGTGATTTCACATTTCAGAGCTTCTTTCAGTGTTTAGATACAAAGCACAGATTATTGATAATGATATTTCTCGTCAGCAGGTTTATAATCAAAAGTATCCGGACCTAAACGTGACGAGATGAACTGGAAATACATTTATTCAAGTATATTCACCAAGTTATCTTTCCTATTTTTCAGAAACCAGTGACTTCCATGTGGTGATTATCATCTAGCTGATTGCCATGTCCAAAAGACTTAAACTTGCTCCTCAGGCATTGGCAATTGGCTAACATTGGCTATATGGCCGTGGGGGGGGCGTAAATTCTCGATGTAAATGTGTACCGTGTAGCGCCACCTGGTGGTGGTGGCAGAGCGTATTACAATAAACTTTTTTTACCTGGGCAATGTTGAGGTGAAAGCACTCTCTTCGCAGAGGTAAATTTATTCTCCTTCCCTTCTCCATCCACCCCCCACCCCCCAAAAAAAAATGGAGGGGCCTGTCAAAGCCTGTCATTGTGTGTGACATTTCTAGTGGGAAAGAACATCAGGACAAACGGGGAGCAGAGGAGGGGGGAGCGGGATGTGAAGATGGGGACGGGGAGAGGTGGGAGGTGAGGGGTTAAAGCACTCTATGCATGGGTAAATTTGTCTTCTTTTCTCTCTCCTCACCAAAATTTTTTGGCAAACATGACGACTAATTGGTCTGTCAGTGAAGCGATGGGTAAGCTCTGCGAGTTCATTATAATTAAGCCGGATAGCGTGTCAAGAACCCGGGACCAATCCCAAGATTCCACCGAAGGTTGGGGCTCTAACATGCCAATCACGTGAGAAGGTGGGGACTCCCCGGCCGATGGACACAGTGGGGGCCCAAGCGAGGGAAAGGGGAGGGAGCAGAGACCCCATAAAAGGCAGAACACACGACACACGAGAGCTTCTCGAGTCTGCAAGTTCCTTGCGGTTTCTTAACGGGTTTCCTCTCTGTCTTCCCTTTCACTTTGCTTTCTTGTTCTCGCTTTTCTCTTTCACCATCTTTCATCCTTTTATCCACCCTTCCTTTAATTCTCACACCTATATTCGTCATTCACATCATTCACCTCTCGTCCTTGCAAACCTTCACATTGAGTCCTGGTTGCTATACTCGTGCTGCCTGGTTGCATCACCAGCCCCACTTTGCCTCACATACCTACAGCAAGCTCGCGCCGTGGAGAGTCCGTCACTGGGCGTATGGAAAAGGTGGAACATTGGTGGCATGGAGGAGGGACCAAGAGCAGAGCGTGAGAGGTTCAAGTGCAAGACCATCTGCTCCAGAACGAGGGCAGTGCTCACTCAACTGGGCTCATACAAGGTGTGCAGGGCCTGACACACAATCCCATCTTCTTCTTATCTCACATCTTATCTTCCCCCTCCCCCATCTCTCTTTTCCCACAGATGCATGTTTGGCGCCAGGTTAATGTAAAGTTGATAAGTGACTGATAAGGATCTGAGGGTGTGGATGTCGATTAGGGGATAAGGGGAATGTGTACATAACTGAATATTTGCTTGTGAATCTTCCTGTACATATATGACTGTGAAACCTGTTTTGTAACTACGTGTATTGTTGTAATATATGCTTGAACCCATTTCGTGGCTTGACTTAGTCAGTTTATGTTGATGGCGACATAAGGCTGCTGAGGGTTGGTCAACCAAGATTTAATTGAGCTTGTAGATCGCCACGAGAAGCAATTACGCAACAATTGGTCCCCCTCGGCCAACTAATTAATATCTTTTATTTGACTGCTAGCTCGGTACTCGCTCGTTTCCTGGCCTTCTTTGTATGGTAACACGACATTAGGCGTGGGATCCCGCGGAGAATTATGGGGCGGCTGGCTGTCGTGGTTTTCTAAAGATGCACTGTCCTCTTGGAGTGATCCGGAGATGACGTCTGTCACAATATGATGAAGTCGACAATTAGGGAAAAATATAAATATAGAGCAAGTGTGACCTGTCAGCGCATCATAATGCCTTGTACCTTATGCATGAAGCTAAATAGAATTTTGTAGAATTCTTAAATCCCACATGGTTCAACTATTGTTGTAAATGAATGTCAAAATAGTTATCTTTTACATCAACTACAGAACCAAATAAATCACTGAAAGAAAAAGAAAAGGCAAAACACATAATGAAGAAATTGTTTAGTAAAAGTAATGTTCAACACATTTCGTAGTTGTTGAGGCAGAGGAGCACGAAACAGCATGAAAATGTCAATATATAGGAATTATTTAGGAACATTTCCCTCTTTTTCACATCTCCTTGATTGCTAAGAACATTTTCCCCTCATTTCAAAATACCCAATGCCTACCCCATTGCCAGCAGGCAACCCAAGGGGACATCTATATATTTTACCACAATGGAAAAAAAGTCACAGTGATGGTAGGTGGTGGGGGTGGTGGAGGATTTTTGTGGAATTAATTAAGAAATATGAGAAAGAGAAGGAAGGAAAGATAAAAGAGAGAAAAGGAATGATCGGTGGGTAGAAAAGGAAAAGAAAATTGGGAGGAAGGAGGTGAAAGATGAGGAAAAAAGGGAAGAGGAAGTAGTTGCCATATCGTGGGGCATCCGGGATGGTAAGAGGTGTTCTCGGTTTAAAACATTTTACCATTTTTGCACACAAAATTTGTAGATAGCTCCAAATCACACCGACTGCACTGTCGCTGAAATTATCTCACCATGGGAAAGATTCCAGAAGAGTAAAAGCGACGTGGTGTGGTGCGAACAGTCTTGCCACGAAGCTGCTTCATTTCCTCTTGTGCTTCGTGCATCATCTCCAAGCACTCCGTGTAACGGTCTTCAAGCTCCTGGAGCTGAGATACACTGGCATGGTCAGGTTATGAGCAAAGAATTTTTTGTCACAACATTTTTATCAGTTGTGTAATAAGCATTAATGTGCCTGAATGTTGTCAATAACTTTCATATTATGTACAAGCTTCCAATGAGCATTAGACTGTGTTAAAATAATATAAAATAAAATAAAAACGCAAACACTATTTTCTGCTTGTTTGTCCCCTACCAACTTCACCGGAGAAGACCATGGCTTTGCTCTCTGACTGTCAGCCTGCCTGTCCGTCCCACCTGTGTTTTTTCAGACTTTTTTCCCCATACCCTTTAACATGTTCAACTGAAACTTGGTACATGATTTTATTATGATAAGTTACAGAAAAAGTTCAAATTTCAAGGCGTTTCATCAATTTTTTCACAGTTATGCCCTTTTTGGACTTGGAAAATATCACATTTTATACACGAGTCAGTGTTCAGCTGCCCTGACGCCACCCCGCTGCTTTACACCCATTGGCTGGACAGCTGGCCTGACTCCACCCCAATAAAATCATGCACCACCATTGCATGAAGCAGTACAGATCGGCAGGCCTTAGGCCTGGGTGTAGTCTATGGCCCAGTGCAATTGGAATGATACCAGGTGTATAATCACGATGTATTCAGTATTTTTGCATAAAAGCCGTACACATGTTTTTGCTTCATGTATGTCCGTGGGGTTATTACCTCTGTGATAAAATAAACTATAATTGAACTTATAAATGGGGTGGAATGCTAATTAACCTTGATAAAGCTAGTGTATCAGAAATAATTTAATAAATAGAAACTGGAAAAAGCTAATAGGGAGGTTTGTCCATGGTGTGCACACTCTTCGCTGTACTAAAAGCCATTTGTAACTTATCTATACTCCGCTAACCCACACATGCCATAACCAAAGTGTCACATTCTCTCTACTCCCTCGTCCCGGCTACCTCGAGTGAGGCTCAGATAAAGGAGCCATTTTTCATGCTGTGTTTATGATTTAAAACCCTACAAGACCCATCTGCACTTTCTCAAAGCCTCTCTTTGTTTGCAAGTGATTGATCAGTCTCTGAAATAATGCTCATAAAATATAACCACGCCATATATAATCATAAAATACAAATCATAAAAGCATTGCGCGGCGGAGGTATGCGCTCTACCGAGTGCCCTAGTTTTTAAATATGAAATTGTTAAGGCCAAGAAACAAACAAAACACATTGGGTTAGAGAGTTTCTTCTTCTCCATTTTGGCTCCAGTATCGGCTCGAGCTTGAGTTGAACGCAAACAAATTAGTATCTTCCGAACATTCATTGGGGGACATGTATTGCAAAGCAATTCTTGCTCTTGTTTATCTTCAATGAAATGCACATTTCGTTTAATTAAATCAACCAATCAGTTTTTGTGAGAGGACATATTCCATAACTTTTTAAACATCAGAAAATCTTCCTGACAGAGTGATTTCTAGTTTTCCTCCAATCAGAAATCCAGGATGGAGTGCGCATGTCCTGTGTTTCCTTCAATCAAAAATCCAGGTGGTAGTGAGTCACCGAAGCAGTCACTTGTTTGAGGCTAAATTTTTGCAGCTCAAAGCCTATTTTATAATAATTATTTCTTGTTTCCAGAAATCTTTGCTCAGGAAGGAGTTTGGTGGTGTAATAGTTCGGGTGTAGCTCTGAATCTGGGAGGTCCGCGGTTCGAACCAGGCCGAGTTATACCATTTAAAAGGGATCAGACCCAGACAAAGAACCATAGATAGGCAATGATTTCACAGGCTTGATGGGCCTAATGGTATCCTCCTGCATTGAAGTTCCTTGGAAGGGAACATATAATATTATTAAGGTACCACATTGAAGGCTGTTAGCTAAGGTGAAGGCTGTTAGCTAAGGTGAAGGCTTGCAGTGTGATTGATAGAGTAGCTTCTTGATTGGAAACTGGGTTTGTGATAGGAAGCAAAGATGGCTGTGAGTGTGAGGATGTTTGGCTGGGAGGATGTAAGTCATGGGGTACTTAGTCGATCAGTAAAGGGACGATAATTATTCATAATTTACATCAATGATTTGGATAGTGGGGATAAGAGTCTGTTTTCTAAATCTGCAGATCACACAAAGCTTGGAGGTAAGATAGATAGCAGAGAAGGGGTGATCAGATTCAGGAAAGTGGAGATACTTTCATAGATTGGGCAAGAGATTGGCATGGTAAAGAATCTTTTTCTTGTATTTGATAAAAGTATAGCACATTGAGAGATTTAGTAAAGATGATATAAAGTAAAGCACATTGAGAGATTTAATCAAATGTTATGTGTGCAATATATAATATGCAATTTTATACATGTCATATGAGATTTTATGAAATATTATATGGTGAAGATCCGGATGTGGAAACGGCTAATATAAAATTCTAAGTGATTCTTCACCATTGAGAGATAGGGCCAAAAACGATATACAGTAAACCCTCTAATATCACGGGTTCTACTTTCGCGGGTTTCTACCAATCGTGGGCAATCTATTGTGTTCCAATTTCGTAAACGAGCTAATTCATTTTGGCCAATCGCAGCTTTTGAGCTGAGATGAGTCATTGGTTGCGTCCGCATGTACGATTACCTCCCATGACGAGCCTTTTCCTGTTTCTCACGCACTATTAATTGTTGTAATCAGACCAGCATATGGGAACAAAGCTAAGTTTAATAATTAATCGTCATCGAACATGAAATGAACAGGACCAGTGAACGGGAGAAATTGTTGCAGATTCACCATCGTTTTCACAAGGCACTGGGAGCCGAAGGCTCCAGTTGAACCACAGCCCATGAAACGAATAGAGGTGAAAGGATTTATGTTGGAGAAAGTTTTTAAATGCCAAAGAGAAGGGATTATTTTGGAAGAGGATACCATCTCGTACCTTCCTGTCCAAGCAGGGAAGATCTGCTCTGGATCAACAATGTGGCTAAGAATCGTTTCACCCTTCTTCCATGTGGTAATGCAACGGGCGCCTTCATTGTGCTCCCGATGATCGAACAGCCATCGCAAGTTCAACATCCACATCTTTCTAACCTCCATCATCTTCATCCCAAGCTAAAGGCGCTGTCACACCTTGACGATTTAGCCAGCAATGGCAACGTATAAAAATGTATGAAAAACGTTGGCGTACGCTGAAATTTTGATGTTTTTTTAAAAAGTTTTGGTCGTATTCATAACGTGTCGGTCGTATGCATAACATATTAGTAACGGGCACAGACCGTTTCGTTGTCTTATAGATAACTTATACCAATGAATGCTTAGCCTGTTGTCGGCGTTCACAACCTATGCCCAACGATAGTTTAACTTAGGCATAGCGCGCTGCACGTATCGCCAACGAACTTGTGGCGTAGCCTGTTAAAAACCTGCCGCTCGCCGATTTAAATCATAACCGCCTGAGAATTGGAAGTGTCAACATCGCAGTCACACCTTGATGATTTAGCCAGCGTATGCCAACCTATGAAAAATGTGTCTAAAACACTGGCACACGTCGAATACGTTATGGGTCAGTTGTGTATACGTTAAGAGCACGCTGAAAAACGATGAAGTACGCTGTCATATTTCGTGGTACGTTTAGTAGGTCGTGAAATTTCAAGCATGCTGAAAATTTTAGGACGTACTCGCCGTATGGCTCACATGTTCCGCTATGCTGGGAATAAGTTGTAGGCACGATATGCGATTGTTGAGACACGTCGACACAAGTTCCTTGTAAGTTACTCATAAGTCGAAACACGTCGAGGTAGTGTTTAGCATAACCGAAACTTATTTTCTCCGTCAAGGCACATTTTCTTTTTTTCTCCTTGGCACGTTACGAAATATCTGAAGTTGTTGTTGTTGTTGTTGTTTTTATTTCTTTTATTTTTTTTTAGTCTATCACGAATTTTAAAATATATTCGGACATTTGCTTTTAAGTTTCGACGTCGACGTGACAATATCCTCAAACAGAAAATATTCACAGAGGAGGAACTAAGATTAAGACATGAGAAAACTGAAGAGGCAATCGGACGTGGCGTAACGGCACGTGACGAAATATAGGAAGTTGTTTTTTTTGGGGTTTTTTTTTAAACGCTGCCAATACGCCATTATACGGCAGCTGTAAATTAGAAACACGTTCAGTAAGTTCTGTGGTCGTCCAGAAGATGTCAATCAAATACGTCTACATACGTCAATATGCGTTGGAGGTACGTTACACATAGGTTCAAAGCACATTACTCATAGCTTAGAAATAAGTTTTGGGTACGCTAAGCATTACCTCGACGTGTTTCGACTTATGAGTAACTTACAAGTAACGTGCCTCGACGTGTGTCAACGATCGCATAACGTGCCTCGACGTGTGTCAACGATCGGGTAACGTGCCTACAACACGTTACTCATAAGTTATAAATAACTTTCGGGTATACTAATCATTACCTCGACATGTTTCGACTTATGAGTAACTTACAAGTAACGTGTGTCGACATGTGTCAACGATCGCATAATGTGCCTACAACTTATGGCCAGCGTAGCGGAAAGTGAGAGTCATACGCTGCCATACGTCGTAAAATTTCAAGCATGCTAAAATTTGAGGACAACCGCAAAGTACAACGATGAAAGCCAGCGTACTACGACGTATGGCAGTGTTTTTCAGCGTGCTCTTAACGTATACAAACTTACCCATAACGTATTCGACGTGTGCCGGCGTTTTCGCCCAATTTTGCATACGTCAGGCATACGTTGGCTAAATCGTCAAGGTGTGACAGGGCCTTAAGTCTTGCGTTTTCTATTTACGACAGAGGACAGTACGAACAAGTGCGTAATATGTATATAATCACCCACCTCGCTGTTTTGGAATAAATGAAAAAGGTAAAACTCGTGTTCTTGTTTAATTTACACTGTATTTATTTTATTTACATGTTTATTTCAATGTTAACATGCTTCTTTTTATATATATTTACATGTTTATTTCAATTGTAATGTAGTTGTATAAATAAACAGGCAAACATACTGTACATAATAGGGATATGTGGGAAAACTATGCGCCGAGACCGTGAATCAAACCAAGGTCCGTACCAGTGCTCTACCATCTGAACTATCTGGGCGTCCCACTGCCTAAAAATTATAATGTTTTTATTTCTGGCTGTCATCAATCTTCCTCGACATTTTCTCAAAGTCCAGGGACCGAACTCCCCTCTTCCCATTGGCACTTGGTTTCCACAGTCATGGTTTTAACTTTCACGTAATTTTCCAGGAACCTAACCCCGGTAATATTAGAAGGTTTATTACTGTGTAACATATCTCAAAAAGTTGTGAACGGGTTATGACAACACTTGGTGGATGAGTTAGGTAGGTGACAAGAACAAGCCGATTAAATTTTGGTGAAGGTCCGGATGCAGATTCGGCCTAGCAGTAGACACTCACAGGACAAGGGGTCACAGCTTAAGAGTAAAGAAGAGAAGAGTTATGATGGTAGTAAAGTAGGGGTCTTTCAGTCAGAGTTGTGGATGCATGGAATATTCGCCCTGGAAAGGTAGTGGCAGCAGAAACAGTAGTTAGGTTTAAATACGAGTTGCACATCTAGAAGCAGCAGGGATAAATATGGTACATGGCTATTGGGAGGAATGGTAGGAAGCTGAGGTATGGATGGGTGATTGAATACCTGTATTATGATTGTAGTCTATAAGAGGGTTACGCAGAAAGGTGAATATGCCATCTGTGATTTTTCATCCCCCACCCTACAACTGTGTTTACATCCAAACCTCCCCCCACCCCCGACCCCCAACAAACCCCAATGACAAACATATATATGCTATTTTTATTTAATTGGAGACACTGCTGTTGTTTTATATTGCATATGTGTATATAAAACCCTGGTGATGTCTGTGCTTGCGACACTAAACTCATCCCCACTCCTCCATCCCTCTAACATCCCCCCCCACCCCTAATCCCTCTGTCATGGATTTTAATGAACTGACAGGATGGTCTAGACTCTAGAGGTACGCACACTCGCCTTTGAGTTGCCTATTCTGGGTTTGAATCCCGGCCCAGCTATAAGCTGTTATGCTGGTGTTTCATAGGCAGGGTGGTTCATCAGTGTGTGTGTGTAGCCTTAGATAGACGTTAAACAGGGCGATTTTGAGATACACCGTGAACAAAATTGGTACACATCTGCCAGCATTAGTTGGTGGACATCAAAGATCCCCCGGTGTCCTTCGTGAAGATTAAGTGGAGCTATCACCGGCACCATAGACAAATTACAAAATCCTGCCCTAACCTACAGAGGGCATTGCATCAGCGGCACAGCAACGCCCTCAGCCCAGGGCCACCGAGAGCCAGAATGGGCCCTGGGGCAATACTAAGTGTTGGGCCCCCTTCAAATTTTTTTATTATTATTTTACAACCTATACGGAGGTTTCCGTATTTTTGACTTCAGAAACACATGCCGTGTAAGGTAAATTGGGGTGTTATTCACCGATTCATACATGCGGATTTGTTTCACACCTTTCATCCGGATGGGGTGTGACCATCACTCGTGTTCATTTCAGTCATTACGGCGATCGTCATGATGTAAATTGTTCTCACAGTACTCTATTTTTTCCCACGCTTTGGTGTGGGGGAAGAGGATGCGGGTCAAAGGTCAAAGGTCATGGGAAGGAGGGGCCTCATTTTGGGGGAATGAATCTCCCTGGACCTGTGCCAAGAATGATTCAATTGGCCCCCGCGAGGAGGAGGGCGAGAGGGCACGCCCCTTTTCTGGAAGCTTCCCGCAGGAGCTGGAAGGGGAGCGGAGCGATAAACGGGGAGGAGTGAGGCGTTGGAAATGGGGGATATAAGGGCTCGCAGGACACCAGTTGGGGCTTTTGGCTTTTTGTCGTCTTGGGTTCGGTGGTTCGGGTCGAGTCGTCGGAGCTGTATGTTTACCATACTGTATGTTTACCACCCATATACAGTAAATGCCACTTGGCTATTCCAACTGTCAATCATCCAGATGCAGCTGAGACCACTGAGATGGGTAAAAGGTGCTCAGCACCAATATATCTCAGTATTTTTTGGATCATGAGCATCATCATCAAGCTATATTGATTGGGAGTTGGAGCCAATGCAGGAGTTGAGTTGTCGACAACAAGGATGTCTTTTGAAAATAATCGGCTCGCACGTACAAGTACTTTGGTCAAATTTTTTTTCCTTTACTCGTTTCCTAAAGCCAGGAATCCGCAGGGAACAATGGGTGTAGCGGTTCCAGGCGATGGTCGCATTTTTAGCAAAGTTGTAACTAGAAATTATAACATCCAAGGCTGACATGACCAAGGTAGTCACAGGCAACTCGGACAGCTCCTTTTTTTTTTCCATGTATCAATGATTTCTCGGTCAAGATCTCACCTCAGTTGTAAGACTGCGTTGTGCATCTTTGGCTGCGCTCAGGTGATGTGTGAGCTCCTCATTTTCTAATGCAAGCTGTGGTGGGAAAGGCAGATGATGGTGAATAAAGTTTCATCAGAATGGTATAATGTTACAAACAACTTTGGGACATGAAAGATAGAAAAATAGACAAAGAACAATATAGATAAGACGACACTGAATGCTCAAAATATTATGTTGCTGTTAACATATCCTTCATTGCAGCGTTACCTTAAAGGTGAGATACTAAAATAAAAGCCTTCAATTCATCATCATCATCATCATCATCATAATCATAATCATCGTTTTACGGCTGTTTCAATGCTTGCACGTGTAAGCCGTGGTTCACCTAATGGCTGATTGCCAGGCTGTACAATCCCTTGCTTGCCCTCTTGTTAAGCCTTTAACTCTAAGATCATCTCTCAGCAACACATCCCATGTTTTCCTCGGACGAACTCTAGCTCTCCTTCCATTCACATTCATATTTATACTCCACCTCATACAACCACCCGACCACATCCCTTCCACATGTCCGAACCATCTCAAGCGACCTCTACACATAACCTTACAAATGCTTTCCATACCAAACCTAACTCTTAATTCCACATTTGGTTTCCTATCCTTCAGTGTCACATCACACATCCACCTCACTATTCTCATTTCATTTCGTTCACACCTTCGTTCATCCTCCTTTTTGATCACCCATGTTTCACTGCCATACATCACGCTTCTAACGCAAGCTGCATCAGGTTTTCCCTTTAATCGGAGAGAGGTCCCTCTTGAGGTCAATTGGAGAAAATGTTGTGAGGTACAGCCTTAAACTTCCTCCAGCCACTTCTAAGTCTTGCAATCACTGCTGCTTCCACACCACCACCTGCACTAATCATATCACCACCAAGATAACAATTTATCTGCACGTTCCAGGGATATATCCCCATAAACTAACCTTTCCGCTCGAACTGGAGTCACTTGTTTACCTGTGCAAACAGCACATTTGAAGTTAGGAACCACCTGCAGTCTACCCCTGATGCCACAACACCTCTTGTACACCCAGCAGTGGCAGCATTTACACAATATTGAATTGCTACCGACATCTTTTCTGCAGACCGCACAGGGCCACCTCCCCCTTTCTTCTACACTTCCTTCTCCCGCACCACTAATCAGTACTTTCATTTTCCCTGTGTTCACTTTCAGTCCTCTGGCCTCCACACCCTCCTTCCATATTGTATGTTTACCCATTACCTCTTCCACACTGTCGGCTATCAGCACAAGGTTATCAGCACACAGGAGTTCCCAAGGTAAGCCTCCTCTGAATTCCTGTGATATAGCCTCAAGAACCATGATGAGCAGGATTGAGCTGAAGACTGACCCCGCGATGAACACCCACTTTCACTTCAAAATCCTCACTCTGCACTCCATTTACCCTTCAATTATTATTGAACGAAAATGTTGTGAGGTACAGCCATAAGTCTGTAGCATACATAAAGTGAAATGTTCAATCGCTCTCCTGCTATTTTCATTAAATTGTGATGGATCTTAATCTCCTTCAGTGATCTCAATCTCACATTGTTACACGTGATTAATGAACCCGAAGGAGTGAAATTGGAAATCATGTATTGCCAGGAGAGTAATCAACATTCGGCTGGCAAAGTCATGATGATGACCACTTAATTTGCAACAGATTGCCATATTTGTGGGCTTCAGGTCCTAGGTTGTACAATGTACAGGAACAATGTTAAAAAAAAAAAAAAACTGAAGACATGCATAAAGAGAACACACATTGACAAAAACATGAACCTCAAAACGAGAGACTCCTGAACAACGTCTCGATGGACTGTGCTTCGACCTTGGAGATTTAAAACTAGATCGATTTTAAAGACGAGGCTGTTGTGGACAGCATATTGAAGAAGTGTTTTCCAGGATGCTGTTAGGAAGTACTGTAGCTGCATGATGATGAGAAATCTTTTAAAATCAAGATGCCATGTGCAGTATGTCCTCCTTTCACACTGGTATGTCGAACATAACTGGACCCCAAAAAAAGCTATTTTTTTAATACCAGAGTTATGGGAAATTGAAAAGTAAACAACAGAGAGTAAAGGGTCAACAGACATATTTGGTAAAGGGGAAACAGCTGGACAAGAATGTTCCTCAGCACAAGAAGAGAGGTTGCGAGTGAAAAGGGGATGTGATGTCAGTGTGGAAAAGCTCAGAGACAGAAATTAAAGAGATCATGAGGTAGAAAGTGGGCTGCAGAATTGAAGGCCTCAAGGAAAGAGTACATGAAAAAAAAAAAAAGAGACACCCAGTTTGAGATGCGCAAGTGAGAGAAGAGGGGAACTAATGAACGGAGGTGTGTTAGGTCAATAATTGAGGAGAGCAACAACAGTCCTGCAGAGGATTGTCATCTGCAAAAGGATGCAATGGATGTCCCATTGAAGAAGAGAGACTTCACTTGCGTAGACCAAGAAGAGAATTAGTATTAGAATGTTACTTTAAGAGATGCAGCATTGAAAATAATGCTTTCCAAAGCAACCTGCTGCTCGCGAGCACAGAAGAAACAGCCAATCCAGGACGAGACCCGAGATACTAGCAGCTGGCAGTTTGATGAAATGAAATGCTTTATGAAATTATGAATGCTCTACAAGAGACTGCAATGCACATTGTATGCTTATGATCGGAACAAAAGGATAATCATATTCAATGAACATATTACAATCGGTACAAAAGGATAATCATATTCCCCTTTTGTGTAAACAGTAATGTTTTGATCTTCCCTTTCTTCTTTAATAAAAGTATGAAACAGCACACCTTGCTAATCATTACTGGTATATTTGTTTGAATTGAGCAACAAACTTGTCCCCATTTTAACCCGAATGCAAGAATGAGGGGCAAGGTAATTTTGATTGTGTCCTGTTTCATATTCAATGGAATTTGACCCTTTTTCAGGTGTCAAATTAATTATTGAACGAACTTTGAAGAGAAGAATTAGTTGGTATGGTCATGTGCCGCGAAGGTCAGAGGATAAAGCTGATGCCATGGACAACCAACGTTTTAATCTCGAGCTGAGGTCACGACTACCCGCAAGGAGCACTCAGAAGACTAGACCTAAGAAAGCAGCAAACAGCCAGAAACACTGAGTCAATTATGGCCCAGATTCTGAGCCGTTTGACAAAACTGGCTGTTTAACCAAATACTAAAGAAACAGGACCAATGCCACAATGTTGGTAATTGAAAATGAACGAGCGATTTATAACTTAAATACTTTATTCAAATTATCTTCACCCAATCACAAACGAAGCAATTACACAGAAATAACGGTTCACCAAATTGTGTTTGCACAATTTCTTCATTTCGGAAGCCAAGGCAGTCACAGTGTGTGAGCATGCTGAGATGCTGTATCAAGCATGTGATACAGACATTATGGTGTAGTGAGCAGTAGACACAGATTAAGCTACTGTATTTATAATGAGGGAAATTGTGAAGAAGCGGATAAAGTAACAGTAGCAGAAGTAGACCTTCTATGTTGTGTACTGCAGTGACGCTAAGAAATGGCACTTTGTTGAGTCATCATCATCGTCGTCGTTTTACGGCCGTTTCCATACTTGCATGCGTCAGCCGTGGTTCACCTAACGGCTGCTTTTCAGGCTGCACGATCCCTTGCCAGCCCTCTTGTTAGGCCTTTCACTCTAAGATCATCTCTCTGCAACACATCCCATGTTTTCCTCTGACGGCCTCCAGATCTCCTTCCATTCACATTCATATTTATACACCTCCTCACACATGAGTGCATGTCGATAGCCTCTCATTCTTGTGGCTCTCGGTCAAAACGTATTGCTTTAGATCGATGACACTATGTGTCATCACGGAGAATGCTCGCACTCTGTCCTGTGGAATCCATATGATAATGATGATAAAGAGACGATGAAGAGCATGGCAGCAGTTCACAAGCCTTGCAGAACAGCATGAGCCCAACAAAGGGTGCTCTGGACAGCCAAGTTAGCCTCACTCCTGCAGGAGCCCTGATGAATGCTGCACCTACGAGAAATTCCTCGTTTCGAAGAGAGAAATTGCCGCGAGTGGAACAACGTCACTTCAACATGAACAATGAACTGCTTCAACAATGTCACTCTCCTTCATGTATTCCTCCCAGCACAAAATGTGATGTCTGTGTCTGTGTCTGTGTCTTTCTTCTCTCTCTCTCACATCGTCTTGGGGAACCAAGCACACCCTTCAAGGGCCAACCACAAAGCTGCCCATTGCCCCAAGTGCCCATACTACTTGGACATGATTCCACTTGTCCTGCCACTCAGCAGTGCTGTTATCCAAAAATGATGATTGCTTCTGTGGAATGGTAAATTGCTTGCTACAACGATTACCAACATTTTTCCACTACTTACTTCCATAACATTGCAAATACTAAACGGCTCTATGATAAAACAAGAGTAATCGTGCATGTAATAGGTTCCAAGTCATATAACAACCACCATAACATCATCAGCCATTCCACTCCGTAAAAGGAAAACATCAGAATTAAATAAATAGAGAAGCAATCATTCTCGTTATAATACGTTTAAAAGACAAGTATTTTTTCCTACAAATGTAAAAAATACAGTTTTGTTTCGCGCACAACCGGGTGTCAGCCCAACTGATGGCTTACATTTTGGGTCCTGTCCTTCCATCCATCTGGAACCGACACTCAAAAACGACTTGATGCATTCTCTCATATTTGGCAATAATATATCAGTGCATGAGGCATGTCAAATTATTTTGGGAATCACAGCCAAAAGTTACCGGACAACGATGATGCCAACCAACGTTTTATGACAATTTTCGCATTTTTCCAGGACATTGGTCGAATGATGACATTACTTCATATGGATAGAACCACTGCGTCAGTTTTTGTGTAAACCCAAAATTCCATATTTTTAATCCATATATTTTTTTGGATATCCTCTCGGCTTTCTTCCTTCGACTATGAGCTTTATTTACAGGTTTATCCTCTGACCTTCGTATCACATGGCCACACCAACTACAGTAATTCTTCTCTTCAAAGTTCTTCCTCACTGGTTTTGATTTTTAATCTCTCGCTGATTTCTGAGCTCGGCATTCTTTCATTCAGAGACAATACATTCATCCATCGTATTATTCTCATCTCTGTTCTTTTCATTATTTTTACATCTTCCATCTGCATCGCCTATGTTTCGCTTCCACACATCAATGCTGGCCTTCTTCTTCTTCTTCTTCTTCCGTATCATCTTGTAGAAAATTATAATTGAAGATTTAGTAGTGATGTTAATGGCCCATTGATGTTGCAAAGGAATTGCTGATTCTCCTCTGCACACAGTCATGTTTTGTTCTTCCCTTTCTTCTTTAATATATTGGCCTGATCTGCAGGCATTATAAAGTCTAACTGTAACAAACAATGGAATGTTTCTGTGTTTCATGCGGATTTATGGTGAAAAAAAAAATTAAGTTATTAACTTTTATGGGCATTTTATGGATGCCCCCTCTCCCCTCTCGCGCTTGTGCATGTAGTGGATTTGTTTATTTTGCACCGCTCCTTCCCAATTCCATATCGAGGCGATCCAGGCGAAGGAAGGGAGTACGTCCTCAGTTTTCACTCCGTTTTCTTGTTTGTTTGATGGTCCGGGCGATATTTCAGCCATCATTTGAGCGAGGAAGCTGAAATTTGGGGACAAATGTGAAGATGTGCTTTGGAAAAAAACAGTAATTTTTTTGATTAATCATTTAATTACTAAATATTATCGATTTATTAATTACTTATTTTATGAGAAAAATGAACAGGACAGAACCATCATAAATATACAGTATGTGGAAAAATTACAGGCCAAGACCGGGAATCGAACCCAGGTCCTCTGGAAAACCGTACCAGTGCTGTATCTGAGCTATCTGGGCATCTCACCAGCTGAGCAACACAATTCTTCGGAAAACACTGACAGCAGGGTTTATGGACAAAACAGAGGGTGACCTGGACAAATAATAGTTTCGGGGAATGAGGGGAAGGGGAGGAAGGACACATGGGGTGGACAAAATGGATACAGAAGCAAACTCTCAGGAAGGATAGACATTATGGGTTGCAGAAATCTAAATTAAAAAAATTAATAAAATGAAGGTTGTAGAAAGCTTAAAGGTATATTGTGCAAATAAAGAAATAATTCAAGGTAATGTCTGCAGTGGTGATGGTAATGTGTATCTCCATAAATAAATAATTAAAAGCTAAATAAAAATGCATACAAAAGTGAATTAAAAAAAAACATATTTACTTATTTAGCTCAAGTTTATACAAAAAAAATTTGCTAATTCAGTTATTTAAAGCTAAAATCGACACTTCCCATTTTTAAGGTGTGGTTGGGGACTTGTATCCTTGTTATGCTGTGCCCTCGATGAGGACTTGCATCCTCGTTATTCAACATTTTCTTCTTCAATCATTCATATGCAGCACATGGCTGCTGGTTTGCATCATGGCTGGGATGCAATTTCCCTTTAGGTGAGGGCAATAATCAAAAATTTAATAAGGTTGCTGGCAGTAACTCGGCTACTCTTCGATGAAAGACACAGTGGGACCTTTAATATTTGCAGACAGGGCACCAAGTGTAATGTATATTCAAAGTAAGACACATACATTGATGCAACACCCAGCACATGGAGCTAATGTTTTGTCCTGATTTTATTACCTCCGCCACCGAAGGTGAAGGAGGTATTGTTTTCACCCCACTGTCTGTTTGTTACTTGCAAAATCGAAGATTTTTCAAGTATATTGGTTAGTCGATTTTGTTATTCTGTTTGTCACCTACAAGCACAATTTAAAACCAATCTTCACAAAACGTCACCACATGGTAGATTTTGCCATAAGGAAGAAGCCTATTGTTTTTGAGGTCAAAAGATCAACATAGACCAAAGGTCAACAACTTGGGTAGTATTTCTAAAATTCTCAATTTTCATCCGATTCAATTGAAATTTGAAGAGGATTTTATTTCAGGTCACTGAATTCAAGGAGCCAATCATTTTTTGAGGTTAAATTTGTTTTATAAATTTTGCAAGCATCGTGCTTTGCACAACGTCTTCTTGCTTGTTTGTCTGTCTGTTTGTGTGGAGGATATCTCAAAAAAAATTGTGTACGGATCCGGATGAAATTTGGTGGGCAGGTTGGGTGTGTGACCAGGACAAACTGATTAGATTATGGTGAAGATCCGAATCCGGATCCAATAAATTTTCAGTGATTCTTCACCATTGAGAGAAAGGGCTAAACTAAGAAATAGCACGATATCTCAAAAAGTTGAGACGGGTTCAGATGAAACCTGGTGGACAGGTTGGGTGTGTGACCACGACAAATTGATTTGATTGTGGTGAAGATCCGAATCTGGATCTGGATACGAGAATTATTTAATTTTCAAAGTAATTCATCACCATTCAGAGATCGGGCCAAAAACGATACAGTCCTGTGTAGCATGACATTTCAAAAATGTATTGGGCCAGACATGTTCTTGTGGATCAGGCATTACGTGGTGGAGGTATGCGATCTACCAAGTGCTCTTCTAGTATTCGTGGTATTCCGAACAAGGCCATGGACCCAGGCCCACTTCTTGTTGTGTTGTTTGTAGCTCTAATATTTTTATGTTGAAATTCTATGAAGGGGGAAACAGTAAATAATTATTTCATTGAAAAACTGCTCTTTTTGGTGATGGAGGCATGGCCATTAACACTTTATTGGTTGACAAAATTGAGGCTCGTTGAGCCGCTAAAACATAGAACAAATAAGGACGTAACAGAACAAAAGGAAGAGTAGAAAGAGAGGAGGGAAAATACACATCAACAGGCCAAAATAAAGAGACTTGGAGAAATCAGGGATGTGGGAAAGAATGAGGGCTAGGGGAGGACACATGGGGTGGACAATATGGATGCAGCCACAAACTTATTAGGAAGGGAAAATTGGAAACTTGGAAAGAGGTGGGCTTGGGGTGGGTTAAGGAAGTAGAAAAACTAAAATATCATGGTTTTGGATGGGGGATGATGGGAGATGATGACCTATCTGCTTTGGTTTGTCCAGTTCTGCAAAAAACTTGTAAATTGTGAAGAAAAAAAACCCCCTGTGAATTAGTGGCAAAATTATGTGATCACTTTTCCATAAAAGTATTTAAAAACTCTGTCTCAACTATCCACTTGACTTTGCTCTGATAAAGCTCTCATCAAAATATATCCATCACTTATATTCCTCATATGTCAGAGGAATAATGACTTGTTTCAATAGACCAAATTTGCAGAAAATATTTTATAAAGTCAAATTAAGAGTCGGCATCGCATATAAACTTACAGTCTTGTTTCGACGTTGTAAATCCACAATCTTGGAAAGGAGTTGTGTGATTTCCTCTTGCTGTCGTGCATTGTCTTCTGTGCGGTGGCTCAACTCTTCAGCAAGCTGAACCAACTGTTGGTTGGTTTCTCCTGGAGGCAATAACATATCCTTAGCCAAGCCTTCAAACATTCCTTTTTAAACAAGTGCTGTTCCTATCATGCACAAAAGCACCGATCAATATTTATACAGGCTTTTCTTTAACGATTAACTAAATTAAATAAGTCAAAAGTTTTGCCATGCAACGGAGGTGCGCAGGTAAAGGGTGTGTGTGTGTGTGCATGCGCACGCTGCTGTTGGTGGCTATCTCCACACGTGGGTGGGTTTCAGGAGGTGCAATGGAGACCTATCAGGTCTTAAAGTATCCAGAGTGTGTGTGAGTGTGTGTGTGTGTGTGTGTGTGTGTGTGTGTGTGTGTGTGTGTGTGTGTGTGTGTGTGTGTGTGTGTGTGTGTGTGTGTGTGTGTGTGTGTGTGTGTGTGTGTGTGTGTGTGTGTGTGTGTTTTCAATGTATACTAGGGAAGAAAGTAGGAAGGGGGAGTTAGGGTTTCATGGCTTTACACATTCCAAGCACAGATACAGAATGTACTATGCACAATGAGGAATGGTAGCAGCGAAACAAGCAAACTAGAAACTAGTATGGAATTGCATCAGTGAAAGGGGAAAGGAAATGGG
The DNA here is from genome assembly GCF_056783735.1 of Eptatretus burgeri. Lineage (NCBI taxonomy): Eukaryota > Metazoa > Chordata > Myxini > Myxiniformes > Myxinidae > Eptatretus > Eptatretus burgeri. The sequence continues at coordinate 3,820,531 of NC_140966.1, forward strand.
GAGGTCAAAATACTGCTTTGTTTTTTTCTCTCCCATTCTTAATAGAGCTGGTAGGGTGCCATAGAGGTATGCACACTTGCCTCTCGGCTGTCGAGCATGGGTTTGAACCGCAGCCCAGCTATAAACTGTCATCCTGGTGTTTCACGGGCAGGGTGATTCATCATAGTGTTTGCCGTCCTTCAGATGGACACTTAACTGGGTGTCCCATCCGTAGTGTCCTTTGTGAAGAGTCGGCGAGATATCGCCAGCACTATGAACAAATTCCAAATTACTGCCCTGACTTCCTGTACCAGAGTGGCAACCTGTCGATGATTATAACCCAAGTCAAACAAACTGCTTCGGCAGCAGCGACGCTCTGTACGTGGCAACATGATCTGATCATACTCGGTGTATATGGCTTCTTAAGCCTAAAATGGTACTGGTTTTCATAACTTGACCGACGTTGTTTTTTATTGAGAATTGTTTTGCTCAGCGAATTAATGCTGAGTAAGATTCCAACCACCAATCATCTTTGGTGATGACATGGTGGTGTTTTCTGAAGGTTTAAAACAACTATACAGCAGTCATGTGCTATGTGCAGATATTCATGCATCTGGAAAGTTGATTGACCAAAAATTAAATAAACCAAAAAAAATCATCTTTGCTTTTTTCACCAATATGCAGATGTTTCAAAAAGAATGAGTTGGGTTTGTTTTGTCAACAAAGTGAAGACTCATGGAAGAGCCTGAACACAGAATGGACAAGAACAGAAATGCACCAGAGTTCCTTTCAACATTCTAAAATGTTAGATTAAAAATCATGGCCTGAAATTATATAATCATTTCAAGAGCTCATAGGTAAACTCCTCTTTGAGCTATCCAGTCTGGATTTGATTCCCAACCTGACCATAAAATGCCATCCTGATTGTTCACAAGCAAGGCACATCAACGAGTGTGCCATTCTTTGCAAGAGTCATTGAACCAACTAGTCTATCTGTTCATATTTTTCTTCTTCTTTCATATGCAGCATAAGGATGCATGGTAGCATTAACGGCTAAGAGTGCAGCTTTGCTGCTGATGCAATACACCCTGCTGGTTAGGGCACGAATTTGGAATTTGGTCATGTGTCGGAGATAGCTGGTCTACTCTTCGCGAAGGATACCGTAGAATCTTTAACTTCCACCAACGAATGCCGGCAGAAGGGATGCCCGTTTAACGTCCTCCAAGGTACAGCACACGCATTGATGGATTACCCTGCTTGTGAAACACCAGGATGACAGTTTATAGCTGTGTCGGGATTCAAACCTAGGCTAGATAGCTTTGAGGTAAGCGTGCGTACCTCAACGCCATCCTGCCAACCCTGCTCGCGTTCAATTGTGGATATTAAGGATCAGTTTAAAAAGAGTAGGCCATTGCATACCAGTAAACCTCGTAAAAATTTTAACTTGCACGCTAACCCAAGGGTGATACAGCATAAATAGCAAAGCCACGCCGACAGAAATTATGTAACCAGCAAGCAGGTTCCGCATAGGCAGGAACTGCAATGATCCTGATTATGAATAGGATCATAATCCAACGAACTCCAACTAAAGATTGCAACAAAGCTCATGATCTTTCATTCCAAAAACAGGTTTAACCTGTGCCGTTGCTGCAGTGCCCCATTTCCAGAAAGTTGGTACTCATTTTGCTGACCTCAGAAGAACGACAGGCTGAGTCAACCCACCTGTTGTTATTTAATGGAAAATGGGCTCCAACTCAAGACCCTAAGATCTTAAGCCAACCACCTTAATCGTTAAGCCAACACCAGGGGTATGTTCAGTTACCAAGTTTCTTGTAGAATGCTCACCAAGTGGTTTAAGCACTCAAGCAAGCACTCCATTCAAAACTGTTGATAAGGAACGGCTGGCTTGGTAAACCTAAGCAAGCTGCATGGTAACTGAACACACCCCAAGCCCACCCCACACTGTGTTCAAGTATAATACAGTACTACAATTATAATAAAATGATGATTTTAAAAATCGTTTAAAAATCCCAGAAGTTTAGCGCTTCTGAAGCAGTCATATACCTCTCCCTTAGACGCCGCAATAACATGACGTTGAGTGGCAGTTTAGGAGATGGAGGCTTTATTGATCACCAGTGAACGCATCGTCGATCAGCATCATCCTCACTCCGACCCTCTCACATGCCACGCCCTCATGCTACATATCAATACATTGCATAGTTTTGGAGTAATATGCAGACGATTTGGGTTCTACAGTCTTCGAGCATATAGTTCCATTTAAATAAAGGTTTGAAGGCGAATAAATTAATTAATTCTGGGTTTTACTGTAATTTTCCCCAGTGTCTGTTACATCACCCCCATCTAACATATTGCATGAGTTATTCATACCTGTTGTTTATGGCCTTTATGAAATCCTGAGAAACAGTAAGTTTCCTGTTTGGAATGATTTTCAATTTTGTTTAACTGCCAGGCAGGCAGACAGAGTAAAAATATTGTTATGGTTGTGGAAAACGGACCCCGGGGTGTCACACTCAACACGTAAAGGATTCCCAAGTTAGACATCTCATTACTAATTGTGCTGAGTCAGGTACCTTCCCCTCATATCAGGAACAAGGAAATGCATTGTGAGTGTAAGCAAGTTCCATCCCCGTTGTGATTCCCCACTTTCCATCCTCCCCCCCCATCCATCCCAATCCCTCACCATACCTCTCCAAACCTCTCAAAACCAGAAAACTCCCTCTTCATTCAATACATTACAATACCTCCAATCCTACATCCCTTTAAATCCTTTTTCCCATCCTTTCCCCCCTGCATGTATTCCCACACCGTCACCACAATTACACCGACACACATTAAAAGCCGACATTAGCGCTGCATAACCGATTCTGACAATGCGCTGCGTAACCTACAACACGCCACAGCATAACGTACAAGGCACCACAGTGTAACCACAACGAGGGGATGCACGCGTCAAACCGGAGCCGATGTTGTGCCACTGCAGTGCACCAATGGGAGGCGACACAGCAGAGGTAAAAGCATGCTGCAGTGACCTCTGCTCCCTGAAGACACACCCGGTCTGAGCGCCAATATAAGCCGGTGCGTGCTGGAGTTTGGTGTCCATTTTTTGCACCCAGAAGGCTCCACAAGATGAGATCCAAACTTGCCTGCCTGTCTGTATGGGATATGAATCACGGTTTGTACGAGTTACGAATTACAGCCTATTTGAGTTGCGCTGGGGGAGAAACCAAGCAACGCAGATCAAAGGGTCTTGAGGGAGGCCGGCAGGCACACAAATCCTTGGCTGCGCAGCGGCTCCACACTGACAACCACGATCTGTTCTTTCTATCTCTAATCGCACATCACTTGTCTACTTGAGATGCACAAAAGAGTTGACTAAGCACGATAATCGATCTACAACTTGACCCGTTTGGGCAAGGTACTCATCCACACCTCACACATTTCCTCTAGTGCCGACGCTGCACCTCTCTCTATGACTGCAAACACCATATTCCCTTCCTCCCCTCCCTTCTATACACTGCACTTTGGAGCGACGTAAGCCCACCTGTTTGCATTCAACTTAGCAATGGGCCGACCTAAAGCCCCAATCTTTCTCTCTATACCTCTCTCGCTCTCTCCCCTTTCCTGGTATGATCTTCTGTGCGAGGGGTAAGCTTTTCTTGAGTGTGACTTCTGTTTATGTCTTGTGAATTGTGAATTGTGATTGTAAATACGTTAGTAAACCTCATGAACTGTTGGTAAACGATTTAAAACTTGCTGTTTTGTCTCTTTTCCTTCATTAGTTCAGCACAGTGTGTGCATAATAAATTGATGGAAAGTTGTGCCCCACTGATTTGCCACGCTAGAGAACAAACGCCCCCACCCACGGTTTCACTCAGCCATACCTAATAAGTACACGAGGTGGGACATTGAGAGTGCAGTCCCCAGTTGAGGTAACAAGGTCACCAGGTATGGTAATGCGACGCTGGGCGTGGGGACCCTGCTTGATGTAGTTGCATCAACCAACACCGGTTGCTTAGTAACCCATCGGGCCGCAGAGTTATCCATGGCTTGTCGGCTTCAGGTTTGGAGGTCAGGGAAGCGGGTACCAGAAACCCCCTCGTGAAATACAAGTCAAACAGACACCCCCTTACCCTCTCCCCCAAATCCATCAACCACAACTTACACAGGCCAACTGGCAGAGACGACCGACAATCTTCCCTTGGTCTTCAATCTCCTCTACATCCGGTACCAACACTGCTTGGGAGTGCTTTCACAAAAAAAAAAAAAACTTGCTCCCTCTCATTCATAGGTACAGTATCATCCCATTTAATCTGTAACTGTTTAATGTGATACCAAATGGAATTCCCATATTGCTCAGGCACAAGTTAGCTGTTTGCTATGCATGAAAATCAGCATTTTTGTACTACGGTACAATTCTAGCATGAAGCTTGTTGATCATATTTGAGGTAATATAACAAAATGTGGAAGATGGTCTTATGAAAAACTCATGCTGCAGTTCGTACTTAGTTCAGAGACACAGTTGCTCACAAGCTGATGTTCTTTCTCCTCAAAGTCAATCGTTTCAGTTTTCAGAAAGCAGGCCTATGTAACGGCACACGAGAAAAAGATAACCCAGCTGATGAAGCAAACATAATGAAATGAAAATTCAAACAATCGACAAACTGTACAACTAAAATCTCCTTTGCAACATCGTATCGTATATCATTTACTGCAATGGTTGGACATATCAAGCTGTGTATGAAACAAAAATAAAATCAACAACAATCCATCCACCATGTGAATAAATATTTGATGGGTATGAAATTATTAATTTGATCTGTTGGTTCCATCATCACCGATATGTGGCTCTGCAAATGATGCAGTGACCGTGGAAATTCGGTTAGGAATTTAGAATTTGGCCGGGTTACCAGCAAGCAATGTCTGACTCTTTTCCCAAAGTAGTGGGAGCTTTAATGTTCACCAGCCAAGAATGAGCATATTTAATATCCCCTCCAAAGGTTGGCATGCTCAATGATGCAACACCCTGCCTGCAAAGCACCAAGAGGAGTTTGTAGTCAGGTTTGAGCTTGAACTTCGACAAGACAGTGCCAAGTTATTGTACTTGTTGTTGAGCTATCATGTGAGATGAGATTACCAGTAATGTGATATAACAGAACAAAAATAATAATTCCATATTCAAATTGAACAAGAAAATACAACCGTGGATTTAAGGTTGATGTTTTCCTCTTCAAGGTCCTGTATCCGTCTGCATATGGTATCCAGGTTCACGTGGTGCACGTTAACAGGAATGGTTCCACTCCTTTCGAGTCTAACAGGTGAAGTTAAAAAAACAAAAAAAAAACACTCATGAGGCTCATAGTTACCAGGAGCTCACTGTCAAGGCTGTGAGATCTTTTGATTTGATATTACATTAACTTAGCATGGGCAATCTCATTCACTAGGGCACATTATATATGTGTGTGTGTGTGTGTGTGTGTGTGTGTGTGTGTGTGTGTGTGTGTGTGTGTGTGTGTGTGTGTGTGTGTGTGTGTGTGTGTGTGTGTATGTGTGTATGTGTGTATGTGTGTATGTATATATATATATATATATATATATATATATATATATATATATATATATATATATATATATATATATATATATATATATTGCTTTCGAAAATTAAAGCAACAAAAGTTTTGATGCTTTGTAGTGGTTTTGTGCTATTTCAATGGTACATTTAAACATGTTTATATTACGGTTGCAGAGGGGCAACACATTCATAAGAAACAAACATGATGTCAATGCAAGTCAAAGTTAAATTATGCAAAAAAAACAAAAACCAGAAAAAGAGCAATTAGAGATTGCAGACCCTCACCAGGACTTCTTTGGAGTGGTGTTTTTTTATAAGTTTTTAGGGTAAATCCAATATGACTGCCAAATCTTGTGACCTGTAACATCATATGTGTGAACCTTTTGTTCCTCGTGGACAGGCGGTCATACCTGTAAAGTTTCACCTCGATCTGTTCAGCTATTTCAGAGAAGAAGATTTTTGAAGGTTGAGAAGATTTTTGAGGGGTTTTACCCTCTCCTTCGGCGAGGGTAAAAAGCATGGCTATCTGAAATTAGCATGCAAATTGGCAATGATATCGGTGTACAAATGATCACAAACAAGTTTACGTGAACAGGAATACTCTTAACAAGGTGTGTGATGACCAATGATCAAAAATACAAGCTTGTATACATCTTGTAATCGACCAACTCAAACAATCCAGCTCTCACTTTGAGAAGATACGTCATTTTTTTTTGTCCAAAGCCACGAACGGTTGATCAAGGGACTGTGGGCTGACTTAGTGACCAGAAACACACCTCCCAAGGACGTCCGAAGCATGTTCAGTCATATTTAAATCTGGAGATCAGACAGACGAGTCCATTTGAGTGGTGATGTGGTCCTGAAATGCAACATTTACAACATGTGCATGGTGTGAACTGACGTTGTCCTCCAGACAGAATAAAGTTAGACGTTGTTCTTGGGCCGAAGTGAACCCGACAGGTGTAATTACCTCATCCCTGTATCAAACAGCATTCATAGCACCCCAGCAGATGATAACGAGATCAGTCTTCAACCAATATAAATGCATGAACTTATACCATATGTCTGCACTCGGCACCACCATAGACAAATCATGCCACTAAATGGCACATTAACAAATCACTTCCCACCTTGTCTCAAGACTAGCACATCCAAGGTTGAAATCCAGACAAAATCTAGACCTGCTGGTGAAAATAACATGGCACCAACGGTTCACCCTCAAATGATGTTGTCATCCAATGCATCCACCGCTGTCGATAGCGATGTGTGGATCAGAAGTCTTCTGGACCTCAAAGCACTGGCACGGAGCTTGTTCTGAACTAATTGGGTCAAAATTCGATGGTCGATATAATTGTAATCTTACATGCTGTATATCCAATTTCCTGGTTAGGTTTCTTTCCTCAACAGCAATGGTTTACATACAGATAGCTATTGCATTTCTGAGCTGCAAATCCATAGTTTTATATCACAGTTTAAAAGTTGTTGCTTAACTTGTTTGTCAAATGTAAGTTTATATTATAAGCTTCATAGGCATTAAATTTATGGCTCTGTGCAAGAAAATTTCCTTCACAGTGGTAAAATGAGAACGACACTCGGTAGAGGCATACCTCTGCCAGGCTGAAGAGTTTACGTTTTGTGTCCCACGGGTAGGCCAGATCTACATCCGGACCTGAACCAAAATCTAATCAGCGTGTTCTTGGTACCTAACCAACTCATCCAGCAAGTGTCATTATAATATCTCCACAACTTGAAATATCATGCTACGTATCATATACGGTCCCATCTCTCAAAAGTGAAGAATAGCCACTTTTAAAATTCAAAAAATTCTCGGATCTGGATCTTCACCAAAATCAAATCAATTTGTGCTCGTCACACAACCAACTCATCCACCAAGTTTCGTCCGAATTGTTCCATAACTTCTTGAGATATTGTTATTTATAGTTTTGGCCCCATCTCTCAATGGTGAAGAATCACCTAAAAATTCTCGGATCCGGATCCGGATCTCCACCAAAATTGAATTCGTTCTCGTCACACACCGTATCTGTCCACCAAGTTTCATCCAAATCCATCCATAACATTTTTTTAGATATCTTGCTATATAATGTTTTTGGCCCCATCTTTCAAAGATTAAGAATCACTTAAAAATTATAGCATCCAAATCTTAATTTGTATCGTCAAAAAATCGAATCAATTCGTCCTTGTCACATACCCAACTTGTCCACCAAATTTCGTCCGAATCTGTCCACAACTTTTTGAGATATCCTGCTCACAGACAAACAGGAAGGGGTGAAAACATAACCTCTGTCCACCTTTGGTGGTGGAGGGAATCACTTTTTTTTTTAATGCGACACACACAAGGATAATACTGTATTAGCCATTGAGGAATATAACAAAACAAGAAGACGTCGTGCAGAGCACGATACTTGCAAAATACATGCAACAAATTTGACCTCAAGAATAATTGGTGGTTGAATTCAATGACCAAATATGCAACTCCTCTTCAAATTCCAAGACAATTGGATGAAAACTGACAATTTTAGAAATGTGGCCTATGTTGTCCTTTTGGCCTACGTTGTCCTTTTGGCCTATGTTGACCTCGAAAATAATTGATGGTTGAATTCAGTGACCTGATATGCAAATCCTCTTCAAATTTCAAATCAATTGGATGAAATTTAAGGATTTTGGAGAATTTGGCTCAAATTGGCCTATTGGCCTATGTAGACATTTTCGGTCGACCGAATTTTACGAAACTCCAATGTGGGACCGTCGCTGGGTCGGTGACATTTACCTATGAAAATTTTAGAATGATCGGTTGAGCGGTTTGGGCTGGAGGCGAGCGGCCAGACACACAAACACAAACAAACAAACAAACAAACACACAAACCAACAAACGGAGGCGATCAACATTTTTATTGTTGTTTACCTTTGGTATTCATATATAAACAGAAATATTGAGAGTATTCCTGTTCACAAGAAAGAAAATTTGCCAAGTAATAACAAAATTGACTGATCAATATACTTGAAAAATCTTCGATTGTGCAAGTAATAAAGCAAAGGATGAGCAACATCAACAAAAGAAAGCAGGTGAGACAGTCAGATTAATATCTTCTGTTAAGGATAGAGGATTTCATTGTCCAGTCAACCGAGAACAAATTCAAAAAGAAATGACATTTGTTGTAAATCACCCCAAAATTCTCCCGAACATATTATCAACTAAAGAGTTCACAGAACACGATACGCCGTGCAGCGTTCAAGTCACGCATGTACAATTTGAATAAAATTATAATTCTAATGATTGTTACAAAACAAATCCGGAAGTTTAGTGCAATTGAAGAACAGTAGTCCAGAAGCGGTCCTGAAAACCACCCAATTGAACCTTTATTACCCTCACCGAAGGAGAGCGAATTGCGTTTGGGTCCATTTGTTTGTTTGTTTGTCCGCACAGAACTTTCATGTTTTTCTCCGCAAGCACTCGTCAGATTGAGGCAAAATTTTCACCACAGGTGTGACGACTCATGTAGACTGTTTTAATCATAATTATGACGTTATAGGTCACATGGCATGGGAGCCATGTTGGAAAAACAGAAAAAATTGATCTCTGTATCGCTGGAACTGCACCAAGGAAAAAAATTGAAACTTGGCACATGGCAAGTACTTCTCATGGGGAATGTGATTTTTTTTATGCATCATATCTGCCTTCATTATGACATCATAATTGCATATGTAAAATGCTACATCTGATCAGTATGAAAATTTTTGAGAGTTGTCTAGGGATAAAATGGTCCACAGAAAAAAAAATTACTGACGTCATCGGTCACGTGATTCGCAGCCATATCGTTTTTTTTTTGTTTTTTTTTTAACCTTCAAACATCTTCTCTGAAGTGGCTGAACAGATCGAGGTGAAACTTCCAAGTATGACCGCCTATCCATGAGGAACAAAAGGTTCACACATATGACATCATAGGTCACATGGTTTGGCAGCCATATTGGATTCAAGAAAATATTAAATGTTTTATCTGGAACCGCTTAATCAATCGCCATCAAACGTCACAATTATGATCTAGTCGTGATGGGGAATATATGTTTTAAATTTCAACATGATCAGACAAATGGTCTGGCAGCTAGAATTATTTAATTTGTTGATCTGGGAACTTTTTTTTTTTTTTTTTTTAATAAGGCTCACTTGGCTGTCTATGAATGGGTTTTAGGGTAGAGGAGAAGCAGCTGAAATGTGAATCCTATGCAGGTTCCTCCTGATGAGTTCATATTTACTTTTTGCTTGTTCCTTCTGATTATTCCAATGCAAAACTGTTCCAATTTGGCCTTCCATTTGATTTGAATTTAATTAATTTTAATCCCATTCTGAATTCAATTGAATAATAATAATAAATGTCATGGGTCAGGGTCAGGTGTCCAATCAAAGCGGGACGTCTTGGTACCTGGTGATAGCAGTGATAAAGGTGATAAAGTGATAAAGCCAGCAGTGATAAAGTGACAGTTCTAATTATGTCTCTCATTAATTACCTAACACAACAGTACACAAATGCCACACAAAATACACCACACAAACCTGCACAAACACCACACAAAACAAGTTCTGGCGAGGGTCTGCAATCTCCGATTGTTCTTTCTAGTTTAAATTTAAGTACTACCTAAATTTAACTATTACAAAACTGGAGGTTTTTAGAAGCATTATGGGGGTAATTCCATGGGAAAAGTTACCTGGTGGCTATTTTTTGAAAGTACATTTTTCATTAAACCTTATATACCATATGACAGATCATTAATTGAAATAATTGAATTTTTGCAATATTAGCTTCATCAAGCAGTGTCTGTATACATTGTGGTAGCATCTCCGGACGTTTATTAATAAACGTCCGGAGATGTTACGTCCGTTACGCTCAGTTGTTACGTCCGTTACATTACATTTGCCATAGTACTGCCTACTCGGTATCATTAATTCCTCAAACAAATACTGGGAATACAATGACGTACCTATACCAAGCTGCTATACCAGATTTAGTCTTCTGTCGTAGAACACTTCACAGAAATTTGTGAGCAAACGATCATCATGCTAAAGTGGGTATTTTGACGGTTACGTCCATCACAAAGATTCATCATACCGTAGCACTCAGGCAAAAATTCTTAATCTCATATAATTACCATTTCCTGGCACCTTTGTGTTCACTGCACAAAATAAACTAATACATTTGGTACGATAACCTTGTTCTTCGTGAAATATTTTTGAGAACTGCCAATAAGTTCTGTCTGAATGTTACGTCCGTTACGGTGGAATTACCCTATGACAGGTGATTTGTGTACTGAAGTGTTTCAGTTTATAATTAAATTAAAATAAAATAAAGATTGTAAAAGTCGAATAAATAAATTAATTACAGGTTTTACCATCATTTTCAGCAGTCTATTACATCACCTTATCCAACGCATCACATTTGTTATTTGTGCTTGCTAGTTGTGTACTTCATAACATCCTTAAAAACTACATTTTCTGTTTAGTATGGATTTAAATTTTGTTTGACTACCAAGCAGGCAGAGTAAAAATATTATCTCACTCCTCGATGCACATTTGCGATCGGGATGAATTTAAAGCCAAAGTACGTAAAATGGAAGTCTTGTCTTCCCATTCATGTTCTGATTTGTGTTCAAAATATAACATTCAATTTAAATAAGTTGTTCCTCGATCATAAACTGATAAGACAGACAGACAGACAGACGGACAGACAAAAGCCAATTGCTTAACCTTGCCTTTCACTTTGCCTGCGAGGGGTAAAAATGGAGATAAATGTAGGTGTGGCAAAAGTGCTTGTTTGCATAAATCCAAGATGGCAGCACAGTGTCAAACTATCTACAAATATAGCTCAATACATATTGCATTAAAGGGATGAATTATTCAAACAACTGAAACGGTACCCGGTAGGGCGCATACCTCAACCAGACTGAACAGTTTACGTTTGGAATCTCACTGATCAGCTGGATCTACATCCGGACCTTAACCAAAATGTAATCAGCTTGTTCTTGTCACCTAACCAACTCATCCACCAAGTGTTGTCATAATCTGTCCACAGCGCTTTGAGAGAGAAAGCTGTACATATATTGTTTTTGGCCTTGTTTCTCAATGGTGAAGAATCGCTGAAAAAATTCTCGTATCCATATCTGGATCCAGATCTTCACCAAATTCTAATCAACTCATCCTTCTCACAGACCCAACCTGTTCACCAGCTTTCGTCCAAATCTGTCTAAATTTTTGAGATATCTTGCTCACAGACAAACAAACAGAGGTGAATACATAACCTCCGTCCACCTTTGGTGACAGAGGCAAAGATGTGCAGTGATCGCTCCTGGGCTGGGCTGTCATCAGATCTGGTAATAGAACAGGTGTTGATGAGAAGCATAAAGACAACAAGTTCACTGACACAGTCGGGGAACGGCAGAGTCTCAATGCACACAATGGCTGCTATCCATGCCGGAATGTGCTGATGTAAATGGTGCCGTGCAGGATCTTGCAGTCACAACGTACCTGATCACTGATCAGCATACAGATGTACCAAAGGCCAGGAAGACAAGAGATGACAACGACAACCTGGCCCTCCATGGGTTCCTTGAAGACCGAAATCCGTTTGTATTGGGTCCATCTCTGGGTATCATTGCCACCGGTATTACAGCTGATGACACTGTGACTGCTCATAAAACAAAGGACGTGGGTAACAGCATTTGTAAAACCATGGTAGGGAGCAATTTTCTGGACTACACATTCAATAAAAATAATCAAATAGTCTCAATAAGCCACAAGGTTTCTGAAAAAGTTAATGGTGAGTCTATCCATGTGAAATATTCAAACTTGAGCTCTGCAGCCACACCTCATCTCTGTTTGATCTAAATGGACCTCTGAAAGGCAAACAAGTCATTACTTGCTGATGCAATTTGGAATATAGGACGAGGGACTGAGATGCCTGCACCAAACGAATAAGAAATGTGTAATGTGCTTGATGGTGGCTCACTCATTCAATGACTGCCATGGAAAAACAATGCAACATGTGACTGCATTTGCAACAGCTATGTAGATTAAGTTCATCTCAAGAACAGCAGCCTCACCATTGTTTTTGATGGTTATGGTGAGGGGGCCTATCTACAAAAGATACCATGCATATTCAGCGATCAAAAGATGTTATGGGTGCCCAAGTGAACTTTGTTGGAGGCATGCTCATCACGACAAAGAAAGAAAATTTCGTGGACAACTGTACAAATAAGCAGAATTTCATCTTCGTGCTCAGTGAGAAGCTGAACGGAAATAGGTTTCAACAATCCTCGCAGAACGTAACTCCAATCTACTCATTGCCAAAACAGCAATACATTCTGCTTCCAAATGTTCCACTGCTGTCTTATGAGAAAGCAGGCCTGGTCTCAAGTTCCTCAGGTCTCGAGTTCAAGCCCCTGTCGTTTCATTGAATGAACACCAGGCATGTCGACTCAGCCTGTCATCCTTTCATGGTTGGCAAAATGAATACCAGCTTACTGGTAAAGGGGGCATTGCATCAGCAACACAGTCGCACCCCCAGAAAATGATACAGCCAAGCAGCCACAAGCTGCATATGAACAAAATAAAAAATAAAATAAAGAGAAGCTACAGATCTATTCATACTGCTGTGCCTCCATGCGGATCCCAGCTCATTTGTCCTATTCTTCAGGTCAGAAGGAAGACAGACCACAAATAACTTATGGATTTGGAATATTAACTGGCTGCAGTATGCGTTGGGTCCAGAGAAGTGCAATTGATTGCCATTCATGCATGCAATTGCTGGATGCGACACATCATGTTGTTTGGCATGAAGAAGTGTGGCTCTGTACGTAGAGAAGTGAGCTTGATTTCAAAAAACAAGATGAAATGTTCTCCAGTGAAGCTTCAAATGAAGACCATCTCTGCTGGTGAGAAGGCTCTCACTTGTTTGCACGGTCATCATCCTGGTGAGGACTTGGATGCACTGCATTACAGGTGTTGTGGTGAGGTGTCCACAAGCATCACAACTGTACAGGTGCCCAGTCTTCCATCAACAGCAGTGGTTATATGCTATCAGAGTTCTTGTGAGTATTTTGAAGTGCAACAGTGGATAGGAAAATCTGACAATTTTGATTCAGAAGAGTGGGGAAGGCTTTGAGTGAAAGATCATCTTGAGCCACGAACAATGGAGTTGCCACCAGCTCCAGAAGTTGATCTTCTGTGGGTCATCAAATGTAAATGCAAACTGACTGATACACAAATGTGTACCTGCACAAACTCATCCTTACTTTCCAAGGAAAGCATGAATAAGGAAATTGGAGACACAGACAGAGACATGTGGTAGTGTAATCAAAACTATATAAATAGAGACTTCATAATCATTCAAATCAGATACCGACATTTAGTTTTGTTTTGTAAATGGACATTTGCAGCGTAATCAGCAGCCATTTTTAGAAATGGCAGTGATCCTGGATATTTATACAGCCAAGGTCTTAATGAAAGCAACCAATACGACAATATACATGAATCACATTCCTTGTTTGGAATGATTTCAACAACTCTTTCTGAAACATCTAAACATGAGTAAGGTGGCAGAAAGGCACTAGGTAGAGCGCACACCTCCACCATGCAATGTCTGATCCAGTCGAAAATATTGGGCCCAAGAAAGTTTTGAAACATACTGTATATCGTTTTTGGCCCCATTTCTCAATGGTGAAAAAATCACTTTGACAATTTAAAAAAATTCTTGCATCCGGAACCGGATTCAGATAGTCACGAAAATCGAAACAATTTGTCCTTGTCACACACCCAACCTGTACACCAAGATTCGTTCAAATCTGTCCACAACTTGTTGAGATATCCTGCACACAAATAAAGAGACAAACAGAAAAAACAAACAAACAAACAAACAGACAGGGGTGAAAACATTAACTCCTTACACCTTCGGTGGCGGAAGTAATAATGGAGCAAGTGTGTGATCATCCCCTCTGAGAGGATTGGACCAAGGAAGCTGGAACTTTCAGGGATTAATGAGGGAACCCTCAAGTTGTGCACATTTCATTTGATTCTATCAAGTTTTGAAAGAATTTTTTTTTCTCGCATATCTTGACATTTTCTTCCTTTGAGGGAAGGTATGTAGATTAAGGTATGTATGTAGGTGTGGGGGAAATGCGATGCAGGTCAATGGTCAAAGGTCATGTGAAGGAGGATGGGCACAATTGGAATTATCAGAGATATTAACCACAATATATTGTTATGGCTGTGGAAATTCGCAGAACACCATAAAGGTCTGTAGTTCAGTTAGATTTCCCCACCGTTGTTTAATGGGATTTTATTCGTGTCACAGGGCTGTGATCCTTTGAGATAGCCGTTTTTCTTTACTATTGTTATTTTGGAACAACAACCACGATCGCCTCAAACCACAACAACCACGATCGCCTCAAACCGCAACAACCACGATCACCTCAAACCGCAACAACCACGATCGCCTCAAACCGCAACAACCACGATCGCCTCAAACCGCAACAACCACGATCGCCTCAAACCGCAACAACCACGATCACCTCAAACCGCAACAACCACGATCGCCTGAAACCGCAACAACCACGATCGCCTCAAACCACAACAACCACGATCACCTCAAACTGCAACAACCACAATCTCCTCAAACCATAACAACCACGATCAGCCCAAACCACAACTCTCTATCGGTGGCACGCGGATTTTCCCGCCTGCTTTTCCCGCGCTTTGGTGTGGGGGAAATGCGATGCGGGTCAAAGGTCAAAAGTCATGTGAAGGAGGGGCCTCATTTTGGGGGAATGAATCTCCCTGGACCTGTGCCAAGAATTATTCTCTCGGCCCCCGGGGAGGGGGGGGGGCGAGAGGGCACGCCCCTTTTCTGGAAGCTTCCCACAAGAGCTGGAAGGGGGGCGGAGCAATAAACAGGGAGGAGCGAGGCGTTGGAACTGGGGGATATAAGGGCGCGCAGGACGACAAGTAAAGAGTCGTTGTTGTTGTTGTTGTTGGCTTTTTGTCGTCGTCGAGGTGGTGCCTTCTCTTTGGGCGCGCCAAGTCGTGTGTGTTGTGTGCGGTGGTCCGGGTCGAGTTGCGAAGAACGCAGATGGGAGGCGCCGCTTTGCAGCTCTGCCGCGCACCCGGGAGGAGAGCGCCGAAGAGAGCTCGCCCACCATTGCACCTCGAGGGTGCAGGTAACCTGCAACAGTCTTGTGGGGTCTGTTTGGTCAACCAGGCTCCACACCATAAAGGTCTATGGACCCTGTCTGGCGCCCTCGTCTTTGGGGGTGGCCTTTTCTTTCCTTTTGAATGAATGTTGGTGGCGCCGTGTCCTGTAAGTAAAAACTGTTAAGTGACTAGATAATTGCTGATAGACGGTCATAGTGCTTTCACCTTGCTCGTGTCTTTGCCCCCGTCCCGTGCATGATTGTTTGCCTGTATACGTGTTTTTGAATATCTGCATTGATTGCATGGCTGTATATGTGTGCTGTGTAAAATAAATGTGCTTGTGTTAATGTTACCTGTTTGTCGTGTCTTTCTCCCCCATTGGAACGCCATATTGCATCTCGGAATATTAGTTGGGTTTTAAATACCCATTAATAGAATCGGATCCGGCGAGGTCGGGCAATAATACCCGCTCGGTTATCACTGCAGAACGGAACGGACCGCTTGAGCAGTTCGTGTCCAAGCCGACCTGCGTCGAGGTATGGTCTCCTGGTCGGCTACTCGCGCAGGTACTTAGGCATATCGATATTCGGCGATTGACCCTATTTTGCGCGGGTTAGTTGAATTGTCCGTCCGGTGGGCGAGTGAAAAGCGGTCGTTCGCACGCCGGTGGGCGTGAATTCGTAACAATATTATAAATGTGCAGAAGCAGTACGCAAGTTCTCGCTTCATATACGTAATCCAGGTTAATATTTTTTGGGGGAGCAATCGAGGCAGGGGGTCTGTTGCTTGTACACCGCCCAAATAAAGGGATGTGCAAGAAGAACGTGTTGCACACTTGGACCGAGAGGTATACAAACAATTATGCTTGCAGCCAGGTTAACCACAATGAAGAAGATTATATAGGGCGTGGCTTCATAGCAGCCATTACAGAGTCCTGCAGGTGGTGTGGCGGCTCTCACACTAACGTCTTATTGGCAAAAGTGGCCCCCCTCTCAAAATAATAGTGAAGATCACTGTTTATAGACAGTAAACTCTTAAATATCATGGGTTTCAACCAATCGTGGGCAACCTATTGTGTTCCAATTTAGTTATCAGAGTATTTCATTTTTGCCAATTGCAGTTTTTGAGCCGAGTGCTCATTGTTTGCATCTGAGTGTACGATTGCCTCCCATACGAGCCTTTTGTTGTTTCTTGTAGTAATCAGACCAGCATACGGGAATGAAGCAAAGTTTAATAATGGATCGTCATCGAACAGGAAATGACATACGGAGATCCTGTAATACTAGATTTACAAGATATAGTAAACACATAACAGTCAATAATGGCGTCCAAACGTAAAACAATGGATAAAATTAGTTGTGCCAAAGGGCAGAGAAAGATTATGACATTGTGCAAACAAAATTGAGTTGTTAGGTTGGTAACAGGTAAAAGTGCGGCATCTGTCGGCTGCCATGATGGGATCAATGAATCAACTGTGCGGTAAACATGAATCAAATGTGGTAATAAGGGAGAAACCATCGCGGATTTACCTCTTTCAGTGGACCGGTGATACGGGAGAACCCATTTTGTATTGACAAACATTTCCACGAGGAACTCGGGGCTGAGAGCTCCAGTTCAACGATGGCAGACGTTGAAGAGACGGGATTATTTTGGAAGAGAATGCCATCTCATACCTTCCTCTCCAAACAGAAAAGATCTGCTCCAGATCAAGGTGGCTAAGAATCATTTTACCTTTCTTCTATGTCACAGTGGAACAGGCGACTTCATCGTGCTCTTGATTGTCTCACAACCATCGCAAATTCCACATCCACATCTTTCTAACCAACACCCTCCCACCTCTAACAGCATCATCGTCCCGAGCTAAGTTTTGTGTTTTCCAATTCCGGCAGAGGACAGTACGAGGACAGAATATGTTTACCCTCACCCACCACTCACTGTTTTGTAATAAATTTTAAAAGGTAAAGTCTTCTGTTTTTGTTTATTTTATACTGTATTTATTTTACATACATGTTAACTTCAATGTTAACATGCTTTATAAAGAGGCCTGCAAAAATATTCACCCCCTACCAATAATGCCACTTTTAGATGAATTACTAATTATGTAGAAACAAATTTTCCAAATGAACTTTTTTATTGATAATTGAAGAGATCAAACTAAACACTGTTTTTGTCGAAGGAGGTTACATATCAGGAATACCTGTAAAAAACATGTACAAATCAAAATTCGCTGGTATAATATTCAGCCCCTTCGGTCAGTACTTGGTGGAAGCACCATTTGCAGCAATGACTGCTGTGAGTATTTTTGGGTAGGTCTCTTCCAGCTTTGTACAGGGAGATGGTGAAATCTTCACCCATTCTTCACTTGAAAATTGCTCTAGTTCTGCCAAGTTTGATGGGGATCATCGATGGACTGCAATGTTCAAGTCTCACCATAAATGTTCAATTGGGTTCAAGTCAGGATTTTGATTGAGCCACTCAAGAACATTTATTTTATTCTTATTCAGCCTCCCCAGTGTAGCTTTGTCTTTGTGCTTCAGACCATTGTCCTGCTGAAATATGAATCTCTGACGCAGTTTCAGAATCATGGCTGACTCGAGCAGGTTCTCATCAAGGATTCTCCTGGACTTTGCACCGTCCGTTGTCCCTTCTATCCTGACAAGCTTGCCAGTACCTGCTGACGAAAAGCAGCCCCATAACATGATACTGCCACCACCATGCTTGGCAGTAGGGATGGTGTTGACTGGGTGGTGTGTAGTGTTAAGTTTGCATCAGACGTAACGCTTTGAATTTAGATGAAAAAGTTCAATTTTTGTCTCGTATGACCACAAAACTTTTCTTCACATGCCTGCAGTATCATTAAGATGCTTTTTCACAAACATCATACGGACTTTTAATGCGTCTTTTTCAGTAATGGCTTCTTTCTTGCCACCTGCCTATAGAAGCCAGCTTTGTGAAGGGAACAGGATATTGTGGATTGAGCAACACTGACCCCCCATCTAGGATGGTGTACTGACCCCCATCACAGAGCCTTGTGTACCTTTCAAAGTCATTGTTGGATTTACAGTGACATCACGAACCACTTTCCTGCTTGCCTGGCTGCTGAGTTTGGATGGGTGATTTGATCTGGGTAGAATCTGGGTGTTATGATGAGTCTTCCACTTCTTAATGATGGATTTCTCCATACTCAAAGGGATAATGTGTGACTGAAATCTTCTTTTAACTCTCCCCTGAATGGTGCTTCTCCACCACTTTATGTCTGACTTCTTTGGAAAGCTTGGTCTTCATGTTTGCCTTGTTGGTTGACCAAGTGAGTTGCATCTTAAAACCCCTTAGATAAGTGGGGGAGCTTAATTTTTAAGTTAAACCTCTGATTACATGCAGGTGATACCTATTACACTGATTTTGTCACCTTTCAAACAAATAATTTGCTCCTGAAGTGATTTAGGGTTAATTTGGCAAAGATTTTGAATACTTGTACAACTGAGAATCATGTCGTTGCATGCAGTTTTGTGCTCTGCCTGGAACACAGGCATCATCCCAACTGATTGGAAGAAGGGCCTTGTTGTTCCTCTCTGGAAAGGGAAGGGTGATCACCAAGACTGCAACAACTACCGAGGGGTGACGCTGCTCTCAGTGCCGGGCAAGGTCTTTGCTTGGATAATTCTTGATAGGGTTTGCCACCATCTGCTTGAGTACCAGCGTC
>NC_140966.1:3845000-3917500 GCF_056783735.1 Eptatretus burgeri
AGAGAAAATACCATCTTGGTACCAGCAAACAATTACATGACTGAGAGTACATAGCAGAAAAAGCATCATGTCACTTATGTGGACAATGATGCAGATGATGTTGTTATTCATGAATCGATGAAAATTCCTGGTGACTGGATTCATGATTTTGATTCTGGCTGCAATAATCTTAGCTGTTGCACAACATAAGTTTGAGATCCGTTCATCCAACTGTAAGGCAGCGACTTCAAATAAACCAGATTCAATGAGGAAATTAGAGCCATGTGGAGGCGAATATGGGGTGATTCATTGAAAGCCGACAGTGAACCAGGGCTTGAGTAACAGTCAACAAGGACTATGACAAGCTTGTGGGAAAGTTGCAATGCTTGGGCCCTTACAGCGATGTTTCAGGTGCATCTTTTGAGAAATGTAGTGCAAGGCATGAATATGTACGCACACTATATTGTTGATAACACTATTTAACTGGTATCTGATTAAGCAGAAGGGGATTATACAAAACAGTCTGTCTTTCAGGTATGTGTAAAATATTTTTGTAGCGACAGAAATGCAAGGTGGATTGTAATGCTTTTTTTTCAGAATTGGTTGATCACTGAAGCTGTGTATCCCACCTACACTGTTGTAGCTGTAGCTGTATCTGTATCTGTATCCCACCTACACCCCCACCCCCCTTTTTTATCCTCATTTGAAGTAATATCACAAAAGACTGTTCTTTTGTATCACAAAATAAGTGGATTGTCCTAGTTACTGTTCCCATCTGATGCCCTGTTTCATGATATGGATAATTCTGATCATCTAATCCCAATATCTTCGAATGTCCTTGTAATTCATGGGCAGTATACTGATGTCTCATGATAGCTTTATCTTGCACGTGGTTTATATATACGAGCTTCTGTATAAGCCCAACGTCACCACAAGGCAAAGCTCAAAAACTAGGTGAACAGTACCATTGTGCGAAGTAATTGTAGAGACCGAGGAGATTAGGCCAGAACAGAGACAATTGACTTTAATGCTATTGCAATGGTCCAAGCACAAGTTAAACTAGAGTAATTTGATTGTGCGCAGTCGACGGGTATGCCTCCGCTCTCCCGCACAAACACTTGACCTTTATCATATCTGGCCCAAAATCTAATCAGTTAATTGCCCTGTCTAACTTTACCTTTGTACCAAGTTTGATGAAATTCTGTCCAATATTTCTTGAGTTAGGGTGTAAACAGTAAAATTTCAGAGTTTGACCTTGACCTTTGACTTGACCTTTATCAGATCTGGCCCAAAATCTAATCTAATCTAACTTAATTGCCCTGTCTTACTTTACCTTTTTACCAAGTTTGATGAAATTCTACAATTTGCTTCTTGAGTTATCGCGTAAACGAAAATCCGGACGGACGGACAACCCGGAAACATAATGCCTCTGGCACCCTTGGTGCGGAGGCATAAAAATAAAAAAAAATCTTGAAATAGGGACACAATGGAAGTTATCAGCAGCCCAATACTGGCTGGGCAAAATCTCCCCTTGGTTTTGGGAAAGTTGCAATGCTTCGGCCCTTCAAACAGCATAGACAGTAAAAATGAAGAGCTACAGCCAGAAAGCCAGTCATCATGATCATCATGTCCCATTCTCCCAAACTACCGAAGTTCTACCGAAGCAGTTTCTTGGCCAGGGTTACAATTTTGGATGGGTTGCCACTCCAACGCAGGATACTCGAGTGAGTGTGCACGAATTTGCAATTTGTTCATGGTGTCGGCGATAGCTCACCTACTCTTCGCCAAGGACATGGTGGGATCTTTAACATCCAACAACTAATGCTGACAGATGGGATGCCCAGTTTAATGTTCATCAGAAAGCCAGTTCCGAAGTTTAAGTTGGTTTTTTTTTTAAGTCAATGGATGGTCCGTCTTGCTGGGATATTCAGTGATAAATTTGGCACGACTGATTTGCTAAAGGCAAAGGGTGATGCTGATTTTAGATTACCTGCTCAACAGAATGCTCCAGCTCTTCATCCTGATTTTCCACACGCTCTTCTAATCTGCGGTTTTTATCAAGCAGAGTCTGCCCAATCCGGGCAGCCAACTCCAGGTCCCGTTCCTTCTGCCAGACACATGATTTGGGAGACTTTATAGCATGTGGTCAAGCCTCATCATTTAGTCAAAGTAAAGAAGGTTGCACAAAATGAGACATTTTGTAATGTACTGAAAGTCAGAAAATCACACGTTACAAAAAGCAGTTTAGACTAGCAATATAATGGAAAATTACTTTTGCAGAGGATTTGCAAGAAATGTTAGTTATGGTTTTCTTGCTTCAAATGTCAAGGTTTTCCACAAAGTGCTGTAATACATCGGGCCAAATACACTTAAAAGTAAGCCAGTGATGTTTAGCAAGCCTGATTTGTATGCTTGTGATGCGATTAAATCTGGTGCAACAACACCAAGCAGTAAATCTCTCGAGGTTGCATTCTCCGCATCAACTAAGAATTGACTTCCAGTGAGGAATTGGAGAATGTTTTAACCTACAGCATAAAAATAGCCATCAGCAATTGCTTAACATTTGCTGCTATATTTTACCTGCAACAAGTGGCAGGTCGACAAGAGCTTCCCGTTGTTGTTGATGTTGGGGATATTGTTGGGGGGTTGATTTTTGAAATGTGCACCCATTGGTCGGCCAGCTGCCGGACGACACCCACACCTGTCACTTGACTCCACCCACCAAAGCACCCAGACAAAATTAAATGGCCGCCATCTTGGTTGTCTGGTGGGCCTAACACATCAGGTCTGTCGACCTATGCCGATTATACACTGTCCTACTTTGTTGCGTCAGATTTCCATTGGCTTTGTTTGGGTCGAGTGTTAATCACGATGAGGGACCCGGAAAAATCCAATCATATGTGGAATAAAAATCATTTGTAAGGTTTAATCAAGCCTGTACGCATATCCCTAAAAGTATAGCGTTGCATAATTTTTGAATGGCCCCACATTGGGCTAAACAATCGTGACCGTGTGACAAATCCGCTCGTTCTGACATAACTGTGATGAATCAACTCTTTTAATAGCGCTTTAAATGCTTGTTTCCCAATCAACCCATAAACGGATTTTTAAGGCCAATTTCACTGCTGCTTAATGGTGAAGTCCCGTACTTCAAATGACCACGTGCAGATTTTTATGAACAAGAGGTTTATTACCACAGAGAATGGGAGAGCAGGAGGGTGGAAGAGAGGGAAAGGGAGAAGGACACACACACACACACACACACACACACACACACACACACACACACACACACACACACACACACACACACACACACACACACACACACACACACACACACACACACAACAAAACTGAGGTAACAGATATAAAAGGTAAATCCCTTGTTCAGAATCACTATGAATCTTATCGATCTAATCTTATTCATTCACACTGGAACATGGGACAGACACGGCGCATGCTTAATTAGACAGATAAGAGAATGCAGTCTGAGCCGTGGGTAATGATCCTTTTTATTCTCAGACCCAGCTTTCACCAGATAGACACGTGGGACATGAGCAAAGATGACGGAGTTCAGTGGACAGAAGAGGCAAAAAATATTTATTTTGTGTCGTAGGTTGTGACCACAGTGCGGTCATTCTTGTTTTCTCCACAAGAGCGAGGCTAATGAAAGAGCAATGTGAAATTGACAGTGGGATAAGCAGGACAACAATCAGGTTTCTGTTCGTTATTCCCTACATGCTAGGGAATAAGGAACAGGAAAGGAAGAGAGAAAGAAGGGGAATCTTAAACATCCACCAACTAATGAGAGATAAGGCCAAAAAACGATTTATCGCAGGATATCTCAAAGGGTTCTGGACGGATTCAGACAAAACTTGGTGGACAGACAGTGTGTGACAAGGATGAATTGATTAGATGTTGATGAAGATCCGGATCCAGATCCGAAAATTTATTTATTTTTGTGTGTTTGTCTGTCGTTTGTTTGTGAATAGGATATCTCAATAAGTTATGGATGAAAACTTTTTCAGATATCCTGCTCATAGACAAACACATTGAAAACAGCAAGTAAGAGGGTTGGGTTAGGAGGGGTTAATGGGCTAATGAAGATCCTGGGTCAGGACGGGGGATGACACGAGTCAGCTGTGCACCGCATATTTGAAGCAGTAGATGGAAGAATGGGAAAGAACGACCCCTGGAAAGTGGTTCAACAAATGTGAGAAGTGAGGAATAAAAGAGTTAAAGTCAGCCTGGATTTTTGAAGTTTAACCAAGAAGAGGGTTACTGGAAGAACATGTGAATCCTGGAATTGGTGAGGATCGTCGGAAGACTGAGAGAGTAGAGGGAGCAATATTGGAGAAGAGGCGGAAGAAAACAGATACCACCAACCTGCCTGCGAAGTGAAAGCAACAGATCTTGTGCTTCGGCTTCATCATGGTTGATTCCAATAATATCGAGAGCTTTAGATTTCACAGAATCCAGGAGAGACAGATGTGATGCTGGGTCACCAGTCCATGGAGTGGAGCAGTACTAAATTGAGCTATGGACAAAGTCCTTTTTGAATGTAACTCTGTTGATATAACTCTTTCTTCAGATAATCAGATGCCTTGGCTGTGGCTGGCTTTGGACACCAGCTTTGCTATGTGGTTGGCCCAGGAGAGGGCATGGCTGATGGTGAGGCCTAGAAGTTAAAGAGACTCGACCTCTTCCAGTGACTGACCATGAAAATAGACAGGTGGGTGAGTTTCACGATCCTTCCAGAGTGACACGGTGAGATTTTCCAGGATTAAAGGACATGTTCCATTGATCAGACGTATTTAATCAATTCCAGAGTGGTGCAGTTGATGTCTGACAAGCAGTGGAATGGGGTACTTACTGTATGACACAATGTGAAGTCGTCTGTAAAAGGAAGAGGGTTTTCCAGAGCATCAAAGAGGTCATTTACATAACTTAGGAACAAGACTGAGCTCAACACACTGCCTTTGGGGAGTTCCAGCTTCCAATGGGAGAGGGAAGAAGAGGGTTGCATTAATGGTAACAGATTGACTGCAGGAGTGGAGAAAGTCAGAAATTCAGAATGAAGGCAAACTTCTTCGCCACAGGCAGAGAGCTTGGCAAGCAAAGCAGGATGCCAGATTGTGTCGAATGCCTGAGATATCTCCAAGGAGATGGCGTTGACCTCTTGATTGAGATGTAGGGCATCCAGGCTTTGCTGAAAGAGTAACAACATTTTTATTTTACCAATCTATCTATAATTCCAGCAATGTGTGTGTCTGTGTGTGTGTCTGTGTGTGTGTCTGTGTGTGTGTCTGTGTGTGTGTGTGTGTGTGTCTGTGTGTGTGTCTGTGTGTGTGTCTGTGTGTGTGTCTGTGTGTGTGTCTGTGTGTGTGTCTGTGTGTGTGTCTGTGTGTGTGTCTGTGTGTGTGTCTGTGTGTCTGTCTGTGTGTCTGTCTGTGTGTCTGTCTGTGTGTCTGTCTGTGTGTCTGTCTGTGTGTCTGTGTGTGTGTCTGTGTGTGTGTCTGTGTGTGTGTCTGTGTGTGTGTCTGTGTGTGTGTCTGTGTGTGTGTCTGTGTGTGTCTGTGTGTGTCTGTGTGTGTCTGTGTGTGTCTGTGTGTGTCTGTGTGTGTCTGTGTGTGTCTGTGTGTGTCTGTGTGTGTCTGTGTGTGTCTGTGTGTGTCTGTGTGTGTCCGCTGTTTCTCGACAACCACTGGTCCAATCCAATTGAAACTTGCCAGATATATTGCTGGGGACCTGAGGATGTGCCTTTTCAAGGTTTGATATTAATCGGACAAGTGCTTCCCAAGTTATGGCCATTTATTTACCAAACCAATGACAAGACACGTTCTTGCTGGGCGTGGCCGATGGGGAAGGGAAGCTCAGCCACGTTCCCCATTACAGGTTACAACGCATGGGCTTCCGGAGAGTGATGAATTTGTGTATTCTCATAATTTCTCGATTTCTTATGCGCATTTAGAGATAAACACAATGCCCCAAGTTATTATCGTTTTCATATTAGACGGTGCATAAATTTCAGCAACATCAGAGTGCTGGTGTGCTCCGAACCAGGAAGTAAATTTTTTTTCTCTCTTCTCTTTTTGTTTTTCCTTGCGACGACATTGCGAAAAGGTAAAATACGTTGGCGCTAATTGAATAATTGGCCATTAAAACCTAAATTGCGAATCATCGTAACTGTGATATGCGAACTTCCGCGCCACGCACGTACGTGCACGTGAGAGCGAAGAAACGGCCTGTGCGGTTGTTGTTTCTTGCTCGCGGTTGGAATATTTATTTATTCTTTTTTTTTTTTTACGGGCACATACTAGTATCTATAATTTGACCACCAGCAATTCAATTCATCGTGGCCTCAGGATGTAAAAATTCAAGATTTTTGCATGCAAAAACAAAAAACAAATACTGTGATTTCTATAATTTGCTTCATAACCCTGATAATGTTTTGCAATGCTGAACATTGTACTTTTATTGTTTTGTTTTTTTTCACCCAACTGCCAAAACAATTTTTGGGCTTGGATTATCTTTTTTGGGAGAATCCGAAACTGTTCTATTCAAGTTGTTTAAGGAGAGAAGTGACAATATAAATGTTATAAACACAAGGGGGAATGGAGAGCAGGGGCAAGAGTAAATTTGCCTTTTTTGTATGTGCAGTATGGAGAAGGACCCTAAAGCCTGATAGTCGAGCTCCATTTTTTGTCATGAATTAAAGAAGAAAAAAAAAACTTCAGTTTTACTTGAAAAACACACAATAAACAAAAACTGATACGTATAACTCCACAAGAAAATTCCAGCAGATCACAAATGACATCTTAGTTGATAGGAGTATTTACTCCAACTGATATCAAGTCTTTGGTTGATAAGACTAGTTGCAGCTTTACCTCTTCCAGAAGGTGATATACTGCTTCAATATCATTGTAGGTTCTGTTCATCTGGCCAGCACGCTCAGCACAAAGAACTGCATGGCAACAAAGCACAGTAATCAGAAAAGAAACAACACATTCATCCACAAAGGAAGAGTAATGGCCTTAGAAATGAGAATATTTTAAGGAAGGCACAACGACAGCTGAGAAATCGTGAATTCCAGCTTGAACCCATCAGGAAACAATGCAACGAATGAAATTAGGAAACACAATTAAATATTCTCATTTTTAACTGTCCACAATTCATGCATTTCCTTTATATAGCCATGTCCATCGATATCCGCTGATTTTTTTATGCTGTATGACATACACTACGGGTTAAAAGTGTGAAAGCAAGTTTGGAGGAGGAAAAAAAACCCAACAAGAATGAAAATATTACATGCAATGTTAAATTTATTATTTCTGATGCAATTTAAGAACAAGTCCATTTCAATAGAACAACAATAACTTGTTTTTTTTAAAGATTCTCAAACAGTAATTTCATTTGAAAAAGGAAATAGCAACTCACGTAGACTCTTCTCAAGACTAATTTTGAAAAGATAATTGCAAAAACCTAAAAGATTCCTTGTTTTGCAAGAAAAAAAAATATTCAAAATCTATCTCAAAGAAGTTTTATCGAAACAATAATCGACTGTATTTGCCATTTTAACACTTTTGTTTCGTCTCGGATTCTAGAAATTAATTTTAAAGTCTCATGTTTGGGGTATTCTCGAAGTTTAAGGTTTAAGAATAAAATTTCAATGAGATCAATTTTTTTTTTCATTGCAAATTCACCAAAAAGCTCATTTGAAACAAGCATATTCATTATAACGGCCAAAGTGAGTCACGCAC
This sequence comes from Eptatretus burgeri, assembly GCF_056783735.1. Lineage (NCBI taxonomy): Eukaryota > Metazoa > Chordata > Myxini > Myxiniformes > Myxinidae > Eptatretus > Eptatretus burgeri. The sequence continues at coordinate 3,852,743 of NC_140966.1, forward strand.
GTGCATATCATGAACCAAGAAGCACAAACATAGTCATTACACTTGGCAACAAAGCTCACTACTTATCAAGAAGGATAATGCTCACGCTTTACGAAGACACGTTGTGGGGATATGGTTAGCACATTGTTATCCTCGGTTCAGTATATAATATAAAATATAAGATTCATAAAATTGCACAATTACACAAAATTCAAAATACCCCACAAAAATCCAGTTCAATGCTTGTTTAATGTACACTCCACCATATCTTATGATGCAGCCATCTTTCAATCCAAATCATACTGATTTTGATTCATAAAATGGCTTGAGCACTAAACATGGCCAAATCCTTTGATTATGACTTCTGAGCTATTCACAGTTGCCAAGAATTAGTGCTCACAGTGGCATTCTAAAAAAACATTTACATACACACACACACACACACACACACACACACACACACACACACACACACACACACACACACACACACACACACACACACACACACACACACGCAGCAGAGATGCATTTTGGGAAAAGTTTCAAGCCTCAATAGGGCCCAGATAGGTGAAATGACTAAAAACTATTACATAGCCATGCAACATGGCTGCATTTAATTAATCATATTATAAACATGGTACTGCACAAAAAGTGAAAAATTCCAAGGAGGCAGAGAAAGTGTTTCAACAAATATTAAAATATCTTCTCACCAAAAGTATTTTTACGATTCTTTCACAAAAGTATTTGCACAAAAATGAGCGATCAAAATATTGCCCCCAAGACAATGTCAGCAGCCCTTTGAGAACTAGTTTTGACCTCCAAGTAAACAACAGGAATAACCACAATGTATTTAACAATGACAAATCAGTTCCACAAAACATCCAAGGCCTCCTGTACAATCCAACATATTCTCCGCATGTTGGAAGGCATGGAATTGCCAGAGAAATTCACAAATCTGAGGCTGAGATGACTGTCACAACAGTTTATCGAATCAAGTAGCAAGTTTTCATCCAATCACAGTTCTTCGAAACATTTTTCTTTCAGTTGACGAAATATTAAGTTTTCCTTTTCAGGGTTTGGTGGTGTTATCGTGGTATTTGTTCTCTGGGATTTCCAGCTGCATAGCTCAACTATGCCATTGACAGTGAAGCAGAAGACAAAAGTGGTGGTTCTGTGGTACAAGACTAAATCATATGTAGACACCCGAGGGTGGTTCTGCCGGGTGTACGACCTCAGAACATGTGACGGACCCACAAATTGTGCCATTCAACGTATTGTGAAACATTTTGAGCACAAGGGTACAGTGCACAACCAGAGCAAGGGCAACAGTGGCAGGCCAGCATCAGTAACCAAGAGCCAAACCAACATAGACGCCGTGCGGGATTCTGCAGTGGACAGTCCCATGAAGTCCCACCGCCGGCGCTCCCGTGAGCTCAGCATCAAACCAATATCAGTCTGGCATATCCTCACGAAGGAACTGAAGCTTTTTCCATACATCATCTCTATTAGGCACAAACTAAGTCAAGATGACATGAGGAGGAGACATAATATGTGCAATTGGCTCAGTGAAAGGAAGGAGCGGTACCCAAACTGGATCAACCTGATCGGGTTCAGTGATGAAGCCCATTTCCACTTGAACGGTGCCATCCACAAGCACAACAACATTTTCTGGGGGACAGAACCACCTGAGGAGATCACTGAGAGGTATCTGAAAGGGCCGAAGGTTGCATGCTTCTGCGCCTTCAATGCCAGATGGGGAACGCTAGGGCCTTACTGGTTTGAGAACGACAACAGCAGGAAGGTGACACTGGATGATCTGAAGCAGGAGTTGTCAGACTACCTCCAGGCAGTGCCACATGAGACCGACAGGAAAGTTGGACAGAACTTTGGAGTCAGGATCAATGCCCGTCAGAACCACGTCATCGATGAACGTCAATTTCAAGGATTTTGCATAAATGCCAATTTCAGACCTTGGGCTCTCACTAACTCTAGCAATGACTTACTGCAATAGTAATCAGTGATAGAAAATGCCATGTCATAAGCTTTCAAGAAATGTTTGGTTCACATTTCTGAGGTTTCTGTTTCTTTGTAAATAAACATTTAAAGTTGCATCGCTCCTTTTGAAACACTCTGTATACGTCATAACCTGAAAAGTGAGAAAAGATTCAGTTTGTAGAAAGTATGCTGTATTAATTCATATATTTTGAAATTGTCATTTAATTTTTTTTGGCCCTCCCTATAGAACACAGGTGGGAAAAAAAATTAGTAAAAAGTCTTCAAATTTGTGCACATCACTTAGGCCAAATAGTAAATAATATACAAACTGTTATTTCAACAACATGACAATGACAGTCAAAAACTAGAAGGGCACAAGGTAGAGCGCATACCTCCATCATGTCATGCCTGATCCAGAAGAACATATCGGGCTCAATCAATACATTTTTAAAATATCAGGTTACGTATCGTTTTTGACCCAATATCTCAATGGTGAAGAATCACTTTGAAAATTGAATAAATCTCGCATCCAGATCCGGATTTGGATCTTCACCAAAATCAAATCGATTCGTCCTTATCACATACCCAACGTGTCCACCAAGTTTTGTCCGAATCCGTCCACAACTTTTTGAGATATCATGCTCCATATAATTTTTGGCCCCACCTCTCAAAGGTGAAGAATCACTTTAAAAATTCCAGTAGTCGGATCTGGATCCGTATCTTCACCAAAATCTAATCAGTTCGTCCTTGCTACAAAACCCAACCTCTCCACAAAATTTCATCCAGATCCGTCCACAACTTTTTGAGATATGCTGCACACAAACAAATGAATGAAATTGCTCGTTGAGCAAGCAATTGCCGGAATAACTTTGTCATATCTCCATGATCTCTGAAAAAACAAAAACCTGGAAATCAATTTGGTTCTTATAAGTCGATAGTGCTACTGTTTAATGAGTTATAGCACTTAGTTTGGTCATGATCATAACTTGGAAGTCAATCGGACTTGAAATGGCGTTTTTATCGCAATTTGAAATTTTTGACCCGACCCCCTGACATTCGACCCCCGACCGCTAAGAAGGGTGTTGGTGTGACACCCCAATGAGACATATGGTTGGATGCAGTATTGGAAGATGCACATTTTGGATTTGGTTTGAAGTCGATATGACCATTTTAGCGGACGTTATTGCAAAAGTAAGAATTTCGGTTTTTCGGTGACCTTGACCTTTGACCTAGAGTCACCAAAAACGACAAGTGTCTAAGTTGGACCATGGCCGACGTCTGTACCCAGTTTGGTCATGATCGCTGAAACGGTGTGGCTGCTACAGGGTAAACAAACACACAAACAAACAGACAGAGACAGACACACACAGAATGACACACAACCGACCAACATAATTGCCGAAATCCGAAGGATTCCGTCAATCAACAAACAGACAGAAAGGGGTGAAAACAGAACCTCCTTCACCTTCAGTGGTGGAGGTAAAAAAAAGTTCTACACACAGTACTGACATAATGAATCAAGTTCATATTACATCATACTTGTATTAAAAAAATAAACCTGTTGTCATTGAGCACAAGCATGGAAAACATTACAATAGTTAACCTCAAGTTTAAAAATGAGATAGAGCGCGGAAGAATGATTAAAGCAATCGAAACGTTATGGGAATGGGATACAATATTCCCAAGATGTGCAAACGCTTTTATATTTTTCAATATTGTGTCCCTCAACTTCAATGTACTTGGTCCCATCAAACTGTTATTTTTTTCCCTCGAAAATATAAAGTTCTCAAGATCACTTCTTCAGCAACATTTTGGTCCTTCCAGTTAGCTACTCGTCACCAGTGAATCTGCAGCTACACACGCAGTTGGGACTTCAGATATTAACAAAACAATCATTGCAGGCGCAGAAGTGGACTGTCCAGGAAGGATTCCAAATTCTAAAAGCCATAAGTCACCAACAGAAGTGTGCGCAACAAGGCTCTTGTGCATAGGCACGTTGTCATAGAGGAGGAGCACACCACGGGTCAAGGTCCATTGGCATTTGTCCTTCAAGGCCAATCCTACCACAATTTTCCCTGTAGATTATTGCAGTGTTGTGAAGCTTCTAGTCAATCAGCAAAATTACCTTCGAATCCCAGAAAACCCAAGGCCAATATCTTGCTGGTTGAGGAGTGGATGCATGCTTTATTGGACGTGGTGAACCACTGTGCTTACATTGTTGCATTGTTTCCAATTTGGTTTCAGCAACGAAGTGGTGAAGCCACATTCGTCAGCAATTACCAGAGGAACGATGAATTTGGTTGGATCTGTGTTGAACAAACAGTGAGTAGCCTGTGACACGATGCCAGCCATTGTAGTCAATTACAAGTATGGCGGTTTCTGAGGATCCATCTTTTTAAGACCTTAGACAAATACAAATGTTTCAAAATAGTGGCGAAAACACTGCCTTGTGAAATTCCAAGTTCTGTGGCTGTTTCATCAACGTAAGCAGGGCAATCCTCCATGATTAATGCTTCAACCTGGGCACATTTGTGGGTCAGTTGCATCTGCCAACAATCATGACCTGTGGTCATCTTCAAAGGTTTCAGGCCAGTGGATCAAGTCAGTAACCAACTTGGAGACTGTAGGATATGAGGGTGCACCTTCGCTCGACAGACAACTAGGCATTCATCAAGTTATTTGCAGTCGGCAGCTTTCTTTACATCAATCGATTTTCAGCAACGTTTTCTTCTTTATGTATATATTTATTTATTTTTTTCCACACTTAACCTTTTATGTGCAGACATTACAACAATAATACAAACAGGAACCATTCTCCCAGAAAGAAACATTCCTTCTGTTGTAAATGTTCTTCAGATGTCACAACATGGTTTTCCCATCTGCGATAGCAGTGTTGACGGTCGGTCTCAGTGTATTGTCGGGGGAGTTAAATGGCATCTGTTCTCAGGGTAAAAATTCTGTGCAGCTTACTGGTAGGCATGTGATTAAAGTTTAGTTTACACTCTCCTGTCTGGATGTTGTCCAATGCAAATGGTTGAATTCCACTGTTCTTAATGGACCACCTATGTGATTAATAAGTATGGAACTGACCATAGTACGATTCAATGTGTCACACTATTGTCGATTAATAGATCTCAAGGCTGAGGGGAAATACGTAAACACTTCAATTGTTGCAAAAGTTATTTCTTTATTTAATTTTAAACAAACCTACTTTAAAAGGCTGTTCCATCCAAGCTTCAATTGTTTGTTTGTTTTTGTATACAAAGTCGAGGCTCATGGAATAGCAGGAACATAGATTGGAACAGGACGCAACAGAACAAAAGGAACACTAGATAGAGAAAGAGAGGGTAAACACCAACAGCAAGGTTGAAGGATAAAATAGAGGAAGACTTGGAGGAATAAGGGATGTGGGGGGAAATGAGGGGTCGGGAAGGATGCATGGGGTGGATAAAATGGATACAGAAGCAAACTAGAGGGGGAGCACTCGGTAGAGTGAAAAACCTCCGCCGCCAATGCTGCTGTGTCACTTAAGTGAACCTGATATCCTATTCATTGTAGGTCAAAACGGATCAGACTCTACTGAACCACGATTGAATAAACTAAACTATATCGACGCGCATGTAGAAATGCCCAAAAATAAAATTGAAATTTTTTGAAAAAAAAAGTTGCAAAATTTCTAATTTTTTTTCTCCAACAATTTTTTTTGGAGGGGGGGTTGGAAATCACTTAAAACATGTAGAAATGCAAAAAAAAAATCCAAATATTTTTCAAATAAAATCGAAATTTTTTGAAAAAAAGTTGCAAAATTTTGTTTTTTTTTTCTCCAACAATTTTTTTTTTTTGGTTGGAAATCACTTAAAACATGTAGAAATGCAAAAACAAAAATTCAAATATTTTTCAAATAAAATCGAAATTGTTTTGAAAAAAAGTTGCAAAATTTTCTAAGTTTTTTTTTTTGGACCAAGTCCAAAATCTAATGGCATGATCCTTGGACCATACCTAAGGCCAAAAAAAAAAAAAATGTTGCATTGGTGTAACCCGCCCGACCCTAAAAATTCCGCCGACCCTACGTTTTTTTTTGTTTTTTTGCTATCGAAAAATTTTGCCGACCCTATTTTATTGCTATTTTTGTTGTTTTGCTATCGTTTTCAAGTATCTTGTTGATTGCGATCGCGATCGCAAAAACCCAGAAGTGTTTCGGACAGAACCCGCTGACAAAAAGGGTGGTACTCGAGCCGGGGGAGATTTTGGGAGGGATTTATTAGGGAAAAAAAAAAAAAAAGAAAAGATCCCGACCGACCTACCCTATTTTTCAGTGACCCGTTACGCCAATGCAACATTTTTTTTTTGGGCCTAATCCCCCCACCAAGTTTCGTCGAAATCCGTAATACTGTTCACAAACAAGCAAACAAATAAACAAACAGACAGGGTGAAAACAGTAACCTCCATCCATCTAAGATGGCGGAGGTTAACTATGAAGAAGTAAAAACTGGAAATTTGGAAGGAGGTGGACTTAGGGGTTGGGGGGGGGGTAGAAGGGATCAGGGTTTTGGATGGGGGATGATGTGAGATGATATCTTCATTGATATGGCAATGAAAAATCTTCACTAAGTGAGTTTAACTGTTATCCTTCTGAGGTCACCAAAATGAGTGCCAGCATGCTGTTATACTGTGTCGGAGTGGAGACCCGTCCAGGATTGTGCCCAATAGCCAAGGAGACTGCTTAGGCAGCACCAACGCTCTGCACAGAGTATGGATGGAATCTACGAGTGGCAAATCATTTTATCGAATCACTTTCTCGTTCACCAATTAGCAGGGGGGTTTTTTGTTTTTTTGGGGGGGAGTTCTGTATTTTTTCTCAAAATGGAGTGCTCATTACTAGACCAGGATGACATTTTATTTGGAATTTAACCGATACGAAATTTCTGTCCCTGAGCATCAAAATCAGCCTGTATGATGCTTCGATGGTGGAATGACTTTGGCAGATACCTTGCTTTTGTATTTTGCAGAGATAACTCAAGCATGTCATTGGCAGCGCTGAAAATTGCTTTTTTTTTCTCAGAATCAACAACAATTTCAGTTCCAAAATAATTACAGTGTTTGCAAAAGAGGTAAGGATTTAACATGTTAAATAAGATGGCGTAAAAGAGAGTGGATCATCAGCGGTAAACTTCTGATTCAATGGTTAATTTCGTTCTTTTCGAAAAAGTTTTATTTTATTTCAGTCGAGTAATATATACTGAGGAGCAAAAGAAACGCAAGTTCCGAAAAAATACGAAATTTCAGAATAGTAACCAATCGCATTTTAGAAAAGATGATGGTAAAATGATGTGACGAGTCCAGGGGATGTAATGTCATACAGTGACGTTAAACAATGAATTGTGCACGTGCATTGACAGGTGTTGGTGAAACACGCACATTGCCACTCGAAGGCATCCTTTATAAAGGGCTGTGTCAGAAAAACATTCATTGTTCGCTCTGGAAGGTGTACACGTTCCGCAAACGATGCCAAGACTTTCGACTGTGCAAAGAGGAATGGCCCTTGGAATGTTGCAAGGCGGTATGTCTGCAATCGATGTAGCCAGACAATTTGGATGTCATCTCACCACCATCACACGACTTGCCTAACGTCACCGGCTGACAGGGGTCGTTGCTGATCGTCCACGTTCCGGTCGACCAAGAGTGACAGCTCCTGCACAAGATCGGTTCATCCGGGTCATTCATCTAAGGAACCGTACTCAAGCAGCATCAAGAACAGCAGCCTTAGTTCAGAGACCAAGAGGGCCAGTATCCGCCGATACCATTAGATGTCGACTACGGGATGTAGGACTCCACTGTCGACGTCCTCATGTTGTTCCAATGTTTGCTGCACATCCTCAACTACAGTTCTTCCAACAGGACAATGCACGTCTTCACACAGCAAGGGTGTCGATGGCGTGTCTCACTCAGAACATCATCAACGTTCTTCCATGGCTGTCACTTTCCCCAGATATGGCTCCTATTGAACATGTTTGGGATGAAATTGGGCGTAGGATAGCTGCCGGGAGACATCCAACTACAGTTGCACAGTTGGAACAGAGATTGGTGTTTGAGTGGAACCACTTGCCTCAGGCATTTTTCCAGACTCTTGTGAACTCTATGAGGCGACGTTGCACCGCCTGTATGCAAGCCCAAGGTGGACATACACGCTACTGAAAAGACTGACTTTTCACTGGGGTATCTCCTCTTGACGGACTGTGGCAAATGTGAAAATCTTGCAATGCAATTTCAATATTCACTTTCAGCTCACAAATTGAAAGCATTTTTTCATTAAATGAGTGATTAGAATCAAAATAGTTTGTCTTCTGTTTGAAAACTTGACAAGACCTCGGACTTGCGTTTCCTTTGCTGTTCAGTATATTTGAACACTGGAGAACACAAAACGCCTTGTTTTGCACTTCCAAAAATTATCAGTTGGGAAGTACTTGGAAAAACATTTTACGCCATCTCAACCGATTAAATTTGCACTGAGGGTGGAGTAACTGCGAGATTCCGACAAAAATGGTGGCGTTAACAATGCAACTGACAAAGCTAACTTCGTCCAAAAGATCTGTTTGCTTCGAGCATCTTTTTCTCAAATATTGTTCCAAAATCGTCAGTTTATCCGAGAAGAGTTGGCAAAAGGTTCAGCTCTGGACTGTTCCTTATGACTCGTCGGCTTCATGTGGTTGCATTTACGCCTATTGTTCAAAGTTTACGAACACTGCTAATATAGATAGTACAAGTAAACGCAAAGCAAGAGTTGAAAAGATACTTCCGAAGTCCTTTTGCTCAAGACTGTGTGGGGAGAGGTGTTCTATGAACTGTCTAGTTCAAATCTGTAGCAGGAGGTATCCCTGCCTTATACACAGATGGACAACCCAAATTGTAATTATAAGGAAAAACATATCTGTAACACCTTTACTCGGTGCCTTAATCAAAGCACAACTGTAATGCTCAAGAACAATCAAAGCAATTAAAGCAATTTAAAATCAGTTTTGTATATCCGAACTTGAAAAAGATTGTAACTGACCAACCTCTTCCAGCATTGTGGGGGAAAAATAAAACACCTTCGTTACGGTTAAAATATACAAGTTCCCTTACAAGGACCTTCAACGCACGAGGCAATCAAGCCTGCGCAATGTTTGACAACCTTTGGTGTTTGTCCTTGTTCTATCGTATTAAATGCTGAGCATCAAGCAAGGAAGCAATACGTACTTTGATATAACAATAACGTACTTTTTAAGTCTTTGATATAACTTGGCCAGGGTTCAAACTGCTGACCTTCCATATTCAGAGCAGACATTCGAACCAATACACCACCGAGTCTGGTTCGGCATGTTTCCTCAGAAATCTGGCACACTTTACATACAATGAACAACTTGCTGAATAAACTGTGTGAAAAAAATAACAAAGGATAGCTTCACTTTTTAGTGTTTGCTATTAGAACTTGTATATCAGTTAACACGAATGTATTTTTTTGAACATTTGTTTTGCAAGCAAATAGTGACGGCACTTCTACGAAGCTCAGTGACTGTGTTTGTCTTGTCTAATGTTAAGAATGTGCCTCATCATAGGAAACCTTCAAACACAACCGCGTGAAAGACTTGAATCACCAAATTGTGCACCCAGTCTCCTGTGAATTTCAGCTCGCTGTGAAACAGCTTGGCGTGATGTCCTCCTACACAAGAAATTTAATGATGCACCTCTGTTCCACAGCACACAGGGCTATGTTGGCCATCATCTTGTTTTACCCAAAATTATTTGATCAACATTAATATCACTTCCAGTAGAACTTGCGATAAATATACAATATAAATGTGGAGCCTGGTGTTTGCTTAGTGTTTAGGGTAGCTGGCTTAGGATCTAAGGGTCCTGGGTTCGAGCTCCGTTGACTGCTGAATTAACACCAGGTGGGGTTGACTCAGTCTGCCATCCTTCCGAGGTTGAAAAAATGAGTACCAGTGTCCCGATAGAGGGGCACAGCATGAGTGGCATAGCCACGCTTCCAAGAAATGATAGTTACCCTGGCAGCCAAGCTGCCATACACAACAGAACAGAACATAAATGTACAAAATTTCAGCATTGAACTATTATTTTTATATGCTCTCTAATAAAAAGTTGAAGTCAAACTCAAACAACCCTCAAAATAGACCAACAACAAGATAAGGTAAAGCCACTCAGGACTAACTTTAAGCAAACATCCTTTCTCTCCCCACCCACACCCTCCATTACAAACATTAATATTGAATTATTCCCTCCCCCTCCTGCCCTTTGTTCTGCTATCAACAAGACAGACTGATACGATGGTGAAAAAAATATATCTCCAAATGGATAAAAAGGACTAAACCTGAGAATGTAAAAAGTGTACCAAAAAAAAAAAAACCATTAATACAAAACTTGATCAAACTCATGCTCAATCCTGCATATCCAAGAAACAGTATGACATTTCTATATTCAATGAGTACTGCTAAAACTGAACGAGTACTGCTAAACTGCAGGTTCTTGTTCCGATTCATGTTCTGCAGTGTTCGAAACACAACAAACAATTAAAATTAGGAACTTCCTCAATTACAGACCGATGTCTGTACACAGACAATCAAGTGAACCAATTGCTTAAGTCCCCTTTTGGCTTCCTATACGCGGGGTGAAAATGAAGAAAATCCGCAACACGCAGCGCTCCCTGAGTAAATGGACCCGCCGCAATTGTTTGTACTACATGCACACACTCCGAGCACATCAACGCCATTTACTCCGCCTTCGTTTTGCAGCAGGATGAGCCTCCTACCCTCGCTACCATGTAGGAGGCATAGAAGCAGAGTCGGCATGATGGCAATTGTTCTTTTTATTGATGCTTGTACCTATTATATTTTTTGTTAATACTTACCGATGTTATTATAATAAAATAAAATAAAAATCACTTTTTATTTCTAAAGTAATGTTTACCTCCTGTATTATTATTAGGGCTATTACCGATACCCCAATGAGGCCCTCATATACTGCTCATACAAAAGAAATAATGCTGCCAGGAACACATCTCCGTATAAACAATGGTATAAATGACCCCTTTTAGCACATTTTTGATTTGTGCTCTTTCCCAGGAACGCATCCTGAGTGTGAAGCGAGGGATTACTATAAATCTACTCGATTAAATAAGGCAATCCTCTGTACTGGGTGTGTGTGTACATCTGAAAATCATAGAAAAAAAAAACAGGACTGGCCCGATCTCAAATTTTGCACACGTGTCGGTAGTATCCAGGATCAATCAGCTGGTGGACACAAATAATAATAATAATTTTTAAAATATTCCTAAAGTGAGTGTTTCTAGTTACTGATAATGAAACAAAGACATTTCATATAACAGGGAGCCTTGATACCTGTATAAAAAGACAGGCCGACTAAAAGGCAAAAGACACCATTAGGCAACATATTTCAAATAATTTTCAACAGTGAGCCTTGGAGTTTCAAACTAAGCTTGACAACTGAAGAACACAAATCAATTAGATTTAAAACAAAATAAAAAGACAAGAGGGAATGCGAACTGCATTAATATTTATAACTCTTATTAATATTTATAACTACCAAATTTATTTTTTTTTAAATCAAATCAATGATACCAATGCTTCAAACATGAAGGCCATTATTACAAGAGGAAATAATTTCCAACCTGGCAGATATGCTCTCCTCTTTGAATTTCTCCACACTTAGCCTTCGTGTGCAGATGTTACAGCAATAATATGAACAGCAACCATGTGTTCTTCAGATGTTACATCAGCGTTTTCCCATCTGTGACAACAGTGTTGACAGTCCTGGTGGATTTTATGGAGAGTTAAGTAGTGTCCGTTCGCAGGGTAAAAGTTCTGTGCATTTTACTCGCACGCATGAGATTAATGTTTACACTTTCCTCCCCGTAAGTCGTGCATTGCAAATGACTGAATTCCACTGCGTGTTCTTAATGGATCACCTATGTGTTGATAAATGTGGGAGTAACCATAGTTTGATTCAAAATGACATGCCACAATGTGCAAATCGTTCGCCTTGAGCTGAGGGTAAGTTCAGATTCTTCATTTGCTGCAACAAAAAATATATATATATTCTCAGGCTATTCCTCCATCACAAATCAATTTGTACCTATGGTTATCTGGCAGTGACAATCATTATTAACAAGTTTATCTTACAGTCAACGTTTAAAAACGAGCAAGGCAGTAATGGCAAGCCTTTTAAACACAGCATAACCTTATTTTTTATCAACAAACTAGCAAATAGCCCCGAGAAATGGGGCCAAAACGATATATATAGAATGGTACTTCAAAAAGTTGTGGACGACTTTTGACAAAATTATGTGGAAAAGTTGGTTCGGTGACAAAAACAAGCCGATTCAATTTTGGTTCAGGCCCGGATCCAGATCAGGCTGAACAGTGGGATACAGAACGTAAACTCTTTAGCCTGGCAGAGGTATGCACTCAAACGGGTGCCGTTCCAGTTACTTCTGCCACCAAAGGTGGATGGAGGTTATGTTTTCACCCGTCTGTATGTCTGACGAGCTGTTTGTCCATAGTTTAAGCTTTTTTTGTAAATGTGGGTGATCTGAATTTTTTGTGAACTGTAGGTGACTGGCCAAGGACAGCAAAGCACATTTTTCATCACAATTCAAATCCGTATCTGGATACTAGAATTTTTAAAGTGATTCTTCAACATTCAAAGACCAAAAACTACATATAGCATGATATCTCAAAAGTTATGGGCAATTTGTAACCCTGGTGTTGACTTAATGGTTTGGGTGGTGGGCTTGGGATCCTAGGATCCTGAGTTCAAATCCTGCTTGGCTGTTAAATAATACGAGGTGGGGTTGACTCTGCCTGTTATCCTTCCGAGGTCGGCAAAAATGAGTGCCGGTCCCAATGGATGGATGGATATGGGCGATTTGGATTTGGATGAAATGGTGGAAAGTTTGGGTGTGCAACTCGGATTAATCAATTCAGTTTTGGTGAAGATCCGAATCCGGATACGAAAAATTTTCAAGTGAGAGTTGGGGCTAAAAAGGACACTCCATGCCATCTCAAAAAGTTGTGAATGGATTTGGATGAAACTTGGTGGACAGGTTGAGAGTGTGACAATGATGAAACTTTTCGATTTCAGTGAAGATCCGAATCCGGATCTGGATACCAGAATTTTTAATTTATTTTACGTGATTCTTCACCATTGATGTGAAAAATTCACCAATGGGTGAATTGATTCACCAATGGGAAAAAGGAGCATAGGTTCCCGGCGATTCGTGATTCAGAAGGAAAAATGAAAAATCCTGTAAAAAAAAAAAAAAACGCAAATACTCCTGCAAAGAAAACCCGCGAAAACGCGAAAAAGACCACGAATACGCCCACGAAAATGGCGAAAAAAACCGTGAAAACATGAAAAAGCCACAAATACGTGAAGCACAGGGTCACAAATGTCGAAGCAGTTCACATTTTATGAACCGCAAATAAGCGGGGTCCGATGGTAGAGCATTGATAGCTCAAAAAGTTGTGGACGCATTCTGCCGACACTTGGTCGACAGGTGAGGTGTGTGTGACAAGGTATAATCCATTCAATTTTAGTGAAGATCTGAATACGGATCTGAATCTGAGAATTTTAAAAGAGATTCTTCACCATTATTTGATGGTACTAAAAACTATATATAGCACGATATTTCAAAAAGTTGCGGACGAGTTTTGACAAAACTAAGTGGATGAGTTGGTGACGTGACAAGAACAAGCTGATTATACTTTGGCTCAGGTCCGGATGCAGATCAGGCCTATCGGTGGAATCCAAAATATAAATTGTTCAGCCTGGCGGAGGTTTGTGCTCTACCGAGTGCCGTCCTAGTTTTATTTTGAAATGTGAATTGAAACGAGCAAGGGCTAGCCGGAGCTGTATTGTTTCGATACTTTTTAATGGAGTGCAAGGATTGAGGGGGGGGGTTAGGATATCCGGCACTGCCCGGCTGGGTGAACTTTTCCTGGCGGTGATTTCAGGACCTGTTGGACATTGAATAACTATGGAGTTATTGGCCTCATGGTGGTAACCTTTTGCCTGTGGTCGGCAGCAGCACTGCCTGACTCCACTTCCCTACATACACTTTATAGCTGCCTTTTGGTGGCTTAAAATCTTGCCCAGATTCTGAAGTACCTACACCCAAAATTTGGGGCTTCCATGTACTATGGCTCGAAAGTGAAAACATACAAACACGTGAAAATATTTATAAGCTGATCATGCAATTTCACAATTTTAACATAAAGCTGGCCAAACAATTAAATTCAATCGATCAATAACTCGTGCACGAAATAACAGTGTTTCATTGCTCACCTTCACTCTTTCATTCCTATCTATTCCCGCCTCTGGAACAATCTCCCACAATCTATTTAATCCCACTCCTCTCTCCAAGTCTTCAAAACAGCTGTTCACCACCACCTCTTATCTTCCCCCATTCATCCACCCCAAACCCACCTCCTTCAAATTCCCCATTTTCCTTCCTGACAGTCCCTGTGGTGTCCATCTTACCCCATGTACCCTGCCCTATCCCTCTCCTTCCAAATAATTTCCAAATGTCTGTTCCCCACTGTTTTGTGCTTCCTTCTCCCACCCCTCTCTGTCTCCTGCCTTGTTTATATGTCATGTGTGTAAGCTCTTACACAAGCCTCAACATTGCATACAAAAAATAGAGTTGTGAGATTCTAGAATGGCTCACTCAGCTTGTTACAGTTGTGCAAAAGGTTTGGGGATGTGAACTCATTGAGTGCTGAGAGACCCAGGGGTATGCAGAGCTCTGGAGGCAAATCAACAGCTCTGTCGATGTTAGGAAGAGACCATTTCCAAGTTGCAAAAACCATTCAGCATATCTTTCACTCTTCTCGTCAACACCTCCATGACAAATGCGCAAAATTTCACAAAGGTTGAAAACTTCGAAGTTCTTCCATAACGGGGAGTTCTTCAAGCATGGCCCACAATCTGCGGGCATGAGGATTGGTAGGATTTTGAGATCGATATATACAGTACACACGAGTCTGTTTGTAACCTGGCGAAATAATTTTGTCAACGATGTTGGTTTGTAGCATTTGGGTGTCACACCATTTTCAAATGGTCACACCTTTGTCACAGCTCAAAGGCAAGTGCTTTGTCAAAAATAAGGAAAAGAAGGTATTAATGAAATTAATTATTCACACCGATGCATAATTATTTCAAAAATATACATATGTATAAAAACACATGCGAGTGCAATGTGATGAATAGCATTCCTGGCGTTAAAAACAAAAAAAAAAAAACAGGCCTTGGCCAATTTTTGTCATCATCTGCTTGGCAGCTCAAGCAGCTAAACACAACAAATTATTAACCAGAAACTTCTTGGAGCATTTTCTTAATCATTTACTTTTTGCTGAAAATACAAGTCAGCTCAATCACGATTAATTGTCAATGTAAATATTGTTATTATTGCTATAATAACCACACTGACTGACAGCAGTCAACAAAAATGTTATCAAGTTCTCCATCACACCAATTGTGGTTCAGTATTCTCCAGAATATTTTACTTCCACCCAGAAAATGGAGGCGCTCAATCTCTGAGCAACGGTTGGAGGGCCTCAATCTCAAGCAAGAGGTTAGGACCGTTTCAGGAAGCAAGAGGTTTCAGTGTTTACTCCCATCCTCCTCCCTCTCCTCTTTTACTGCTTGTTCATTATTTTAATGTTTGTGCCACCGTCAGTTCTATCACAATTTTCCATGAGTCTCATTTCTTCTTCTTTAAAGGCCACCATGAACCCACCTTATATTGTGGGATCGGTCTGGTGAAGCTTGGTCAGAGTCTTCACGAACCAACTGGCCAGGCCTTACGTTCTAATAGTTCGGGCAGGAATTTGACCGTGGTGTCGACGATGGCTCGCCTACTCTTCGCAAAGGGCCCCATGGGATCTTAAACGCCCACCAACAAATGCTGGCAGATGGGACGCAGTATAAAGTCCATCCGAGGGACGGCACACACATTGATGAATCAGAATCACTCTGCCTGTGAAACACCAGGGCTGACGGTTTATAGCTGGGTCGGAAATCAAACCAGGCTGGACAGCTTAGAGGTGAGTGCGCATACCTTGAGGCCATCCTACCAGCCCTCCATGAGCCTCAATCCTGGAAGGGAAAATAATAATTTTTTTTCAAGAACAAAGCTTATGATCATTCATTTTTGTCATGCCACAGTTGAAAAGGCTTGAGCAATCATGCATCGCAAACATGAAACCAGCAGACGACTGGCTGCAACACACTTGCTGACTTATAATGTTGCTGCCATCAATAACGGGACAGCGCAAGGGGCCCAACAAATTACTTTCACTTCATAAAATGACACAAATACCAAGAACAGGGTTAGTTTGGGATTTCATTTTTCAGGTTAGAAATCAAGTTTGAAACAATAGCAAAAGATGATGGGGATCTATAATGACGACTAAGCAATGCCCGTTATTATGGTCGTCTCCAAAACTAGGAAAAGAGAACACAGATAGTACAAGAAAACCTCTATTCCAAAAGAGGACCGTGGGACAGCTCAGTAATATCAAGACTGTTGCCAACATACCTCATTCTGGGCAAGATCCCCAGGGATATAACACTGTATAAAACGACTGTTCTCGTGTGAGGACAACAGGAAGCGCTGAATCATCATGGTGAACATATTTTAGAGGGAACGTTAAGGTGGATCTCCCATCCACAATCATGGAAACGTAGCAGATTGAATGGTATTTTCGAGAGCAATAAGCGAGTACCATGGTGAAATTGGTATGCCTAAAGTAGAATACGAGAAGGGAATGTTCAATGCAATATCAATGGGATACACTGTAGAAAACAAACAATGATGAATGAACGTACACATCAAGTTGAGCGCAATAAATCAAGTGAAGGTTTTACAGACGCGCAACGTTGCAAGAGAGTATGCTATGTTTTAACAGGTGTGTGTGTGTGTGTGTGTGTGTGTGTGTGTGTGTGTGTGTGTGTGTGTGTGTGTGTGTGTGTGTGTGTGTGTGTGTGTGTGTTTGGCAACGTTGCACCCTCAATAAACAGTTTGTATGACAGTTTACTTTCCATAATGGCAGAAAAAAAAAAAAACCAAGCAGCAACACTGTTTCAATGAAAGAGTTAAACCTCATGTCTAATTTTGAGCACTTGCCATCCAATGTTTCGCAATGCATTTATAATTCTTTTCCAAACCCCTCATGTTTTTTTTTTTTTCCCAGGCTTTATGGTGTCACAAGGAATGAATTATACATGGCATGTGCACCATTCTACGCCAGGAAGGAAAGATTTCAGTCGGGAAAGTGTGCTGGCACCCCCTGCTGGTGTTGCAAAACTGTGCAAGATTTTCCCTGGAAGAGAAACCGACGGCACAGATACAACCACGACAAGTTCTTACACAGAAAGATAGATCGATGGATAGATAGATACATTTCAAACACTCCTCCCCCACCCCCAATATTCTCCCAGGCATGTAATGTTTTGTCTTGATATGCTCATAGTAGGTTTGCAATAAACAGTCTGAAACTTTCTGCCAATCCATATGACCAAACAACAACTGTCGCTAATACTGAACTTGGCCGAAAACCCTCCGTTTCATTTGACCACATCCTGTTCACAGGCAGTCAGGGGTGAAAACATAACCTCCGACCACCTTCGGTGGCAGTGGTAACAAAGTGAAAAGGAACATATAGGCAAAGGAGGATAATGCAATATCATATTAGTGACATGGGAAAAATTTAAACAAACTATGATATATATATATATATATATATATATATATATATATATATATATATATATATATATATATATATATATATATATATATATATATATCCGAAGAAACACATTTGTGACTAACCTGCAGTCATCAGCGGTAAAAAAATTTTTGTCATGTTGACTCGATTAATCGAGATCAAGATTGATGTATGGGGAAAAGGAAATATAGGACGTAAAAACTCGGCCGGAAGTCCAAGGGAAGCTCGGTGTATTGGGAGCACGTCTGCTCTGTACGGCTGGCAGTTCGACTTTCCCATCCAGTTTTAAATAATGTGTTGTCTTTGCCATCCAGCTCGAACTGATCATTTAAAATAAACATACATTTGTGCTCGATTCTTTTTTTTTATTGAAACATGTTGGGTTCTGACTTCTGATTTACAGAACAGTATATCGTCAGTCATAGCACAAAATATATTTGGCCAACCTCCCCCACCATCCCCCTCAGCACCATCCACCCCATTCGCTTTCCACCATGACCCCATTCCCCTCCCCCCCCCCCCACAACCACTAATCCAACATCTAACCCACACCACCATGCATCCCCCATTGGGAATCATGGGAATCCCCCATGGGAATCCCCCATTCCCTCACTCCCGAAGAAAGCAGGCATGATCAAAGATGCCTATGCCTCTGCAGCGACAAGTTGTAAGGCATGCGAAGCACACCGATCCACACTAGGTAATATAACTGAAATTTTTTTTTTGATGTTACGATGGCTAAAACGAGTCATAAGGCAAAGTATGACAATCCTTAAAACAATCACTAAATAAATTAGTATCGACATCCCATCCCATGTGCCACACACAACACAATCTAATTAATATACAGTATTTGCAAGATATATATATAACCACGGAAATAAGCCAAAGACCGACTAACACTCCTCATGACAAGAAAAAAAATGCAATGGAATATTTTTTTGATCTCTGCGACAACACATAGCTGGCTTAACATCCACTGCGAAGAATGGCATGCCCCATTGTGCAAAACAGCTTTATGAACTAAAATAGCACTTTTCTGATGTACAATTCCATTATGCATCCACCAATCAATATCAGATCACAATGGAGCTGGAGCACAAGTTTCCACTGAACTCACCCACCAACAGAACATGGATGATCAGTAAAGTGTTCACACAATTTCAGTTTTCTTGTTAGAACCAATATATATTTGGTGTATATGACGACAAAATTGTGGACCAGACTTTACCACCCGATTCCCCCTCCAAACTGGAGGCCATCTATTTATTACATAAACAACGAGAATAGCACTCGGTAGAGCGCACACCTCCGCCAGGCTGAACAGTTTACGCTTTGTATCTCACCGATAGGCTGGATCTGGATCCGGACCTGAACCAAAATCGAATCGGCTTGTTCTCATCACTGAACCAACTCATCCACCTCGTTTTGTCATAACTCATCCACAACAATTTCACATATCGTGCTGTATATCAGTTTTAGTCCTATCACTCAATGGTGAAGAAACACTGAAATTATCGTATCCGGATTCAGATTTTCACCAAAATAGAATCAATTCGTCCTTTGTCACACACACAACCTGTCCACCAAGTTTTGGCCGAATCTATCCATATGTTTTTGAGATATCGTGCTATATATCGTTTTTAGACCTCCAGCTGGTTCAATGGTGAACATCACTTTTAAAAATTACAGTATCCGGAACCGGATCCCGATCTTCACCCAAATCTAATAAGTTTGTGCTTGTCACACACTGAACCTGTCCACCAAATTTCATCTGAATCCATCCACAACTTTTGGAGATATCCTTCTTAAAGACAAACAAACAAAGACAGACAGACAGACGGGTGAAACATAACCTCCGTCCACCTTCGGTGGTGGGGAGAAGGGCAGACCTTGGACAATGCCTGCATATTTGAAGGTTGATGGATTGTCGGTAATCAAACCTATTGCATTTCAATATTTGTTTGTCGTATACAGAATGGAACTTAATATACAAAAGGTCAACAGTCTCTGCAGGAGTACACTGAGTATAATGAGTGGTCGCACAATCTTGTATGACCTGAAATAAAAAATGAGGACGACATTTGGCCCACCATTTCTGTGTTGCATTCCAGAGTTTGTAATTTTTCCGAAGGTTTAAAAACGTAAATTTCTGGCCTCAGACCTTTTTTCTGGGGTTTTTTTCCCCCTCACCCATTATTCCTCCAAGTGTACCTCTGTTGTGTCACTCTACCATGCCGTTGGTGTGTTTCCCTCATTTCCATTGTATTCTTGTATTTACAGCTTTGCTGATTTATGACAAACTTAACTAACAACAGTCTTCTTAATATTTCACAAAAGTCTAAATAACTAAACTTAATCAAGTGGCCCAAATGCGCATACACGCACACACATGTGGCCCAAGTGTCAATTTAGCAAATAACGTACCAGCATGCTTCGGGTCATGTATAAAAATGGTGCACAGGGCTGGTTGCCTATAATTATGGCTAGGATGGCGACAAGACATTGAAAGAGGGATCGCTGTTACGGCACATTTGGCAGGAGCTTGGGTGACAAAGACAGCTCAACTTGCTGATGTTTCACAAGCAACAGGGTCTCAGGTGATGTAGGCATCAAACTCCGAGGGAAAGACATCATCAGCAAAGGGCAACAGTGTACGGAAGCCCATAATCCAGGATCATGCTATCCGTGCATTCATTTGAAGTGCAAGGAAAAAACAGGCGAGCAACTGCAGATCAATTGACTGTAAATTTCAAACTGGGGCGCGGACAGCCAGTTTCATCCAAAACGGTCCGCTGAGAACTCCACAGAGCAGGATACCATAGCAGTGCACAAACCGCAATGACACCTGGCAATGAACGGTTGTGAGTCCAGTGGTGCAAAGAGCACAGGCAATGGACTACTGAACAGTGGATAAATGCGATATGATCAGATGAATCATCCTTCACCATGTTCTCGACAACCAGATGAGTGCATGTGTGGCACCAACCGAAATAACTCTACAACCCTGAGTGTTTGGTTAAACAGTGAAGGGTTCTGGTGGTTATTTAGGTTGTGGGGTGCATTTTCCTGGCATGGTTTGGGTGCAGTCATTCCCTTAGAAGGCAAGGTCAATGCCAATCACTACTTAATGGTAACGAGTGATCATCATCACCTCATGTCACAGCATTTCTTTCCCACTGAAAGGGGTGTCTTCCAGGACAGACCTCCTAACTTTATGGATCATTGAAGCACAGATCACGTGTCAAACAGCCGTCTGCTACACTAGCACATTGCCTCTGCCTCACTGCCCAAAAAACAGGTGTGGTTGCAATGGGGCGTAAAAATAAACCAAAAGAGAGCCCTTCCAACCTGATAAATTAGGCATTAAATGCCATGTGCACATGCGTACCGCTTTGCCTCAGACCCGGATGGTATCAGCAGAGAATACTTGAGTCTATTTTAAAGACCGAAGATTTCTGACCTTTACATGACAGCAAACTGTGTTTGCAAAACTGATGCCTCAGGAAGAGAATGTGGAAGTTCCTTCCACAGGCAGGAAAAAAAGAGGAACAAATGAATGGATGTCAGCAGTGATTCTGGATTTCGTGAGTTTCACCAGAAGCAGTTTGATGGTAAACCATGTGTACCCTGCAGAAATTTGAGAGGGACAAAACACGAAAAGAGCAGAGGGTGCAAGAGCAGAAAGGAGATGATAGAAGACAGAGAGACCACTGACCTGTCTGCGATGGGAAAGTGATAGGCCCATAGACTCAGCTTCATCATGGGAGATTCCAATGATCTTGAAGGCCTTAGTTTCCCTGGCAAGGTGTGAGGCAGGAGTACCAGCCCAGAGGGCAGAGCAGTACTCCATCAAGCTGTGGATGAAGAATTTGTTGCTGGATAGGCGTTCTGAAGTGAGCGAAAGATGACTTTGCATGACGGTGGATGCCCAGTAGGCGACTGTCTTTGGAGGCCACCTTTGAAATGTGGTTTGCCTAAGAATTATCATGGCTGATAGTAAGACCCAAAGGTTTGAGTGACTGAACTTCAAGAGGATTGTTACCTCTGCCACCGAAGGTGAAGGAGGTTATATTTTCAGCCCTCTCTGTCTGTTTGTTTGTTCATCTGTCTGTCTGTCTGTCTGTCTGTCTGTGTGCAGGATATCTCAAAAAGTTGTGCATGGATCTGGATGAAATTTGGTGTGCAGGTTGGGTGTGTGACAAGGACGAACTGATTAAACTTTGGTGAAGATCTGGATCCAACTACTCGAATTTTTAAAGTAATTCTTCACCATTGAGAGATAGGACCAAAAATGATGTATAGCACGATATCTCAAAAAGTTGTGGATGGATTTGGACAAAACTTGGTGGACATGTTGGGTATGTAACAAGGAAGAATTGATTCTATTTTGCTGAAGATCCAAAACCAGATCTGGACATGAGAATTACTTAACTTTTAAGGTGATTCTTCATCATTGAGAGAACGGGCCAAAAACTATATATAGCATGATATTCCAAAAATGTATTGGGCCCGATATGTTCTCGTGGATCAGGCATTATGTGGTGGAGGTATGCGCTCTACCGAGTTCCCTTCTGAATAATAAAGTAAAAGGGAGGGTTTACCAGATGGTCCTTTTGGAGAGAGACAGAGAGAGAGACAGAGAGAGACAGAGAGAGACAGAGAGAGACAGAGACAGAGATGGAGAGACAGAGACAGAGACGGAGAGACAGAGACAGAGACGGAGAGACAGAGACAGAGACGGAGAGACAGAGACAGAGACGGACAGAGACAGAGAGTGACAGAGACAGAGAGTGACAGAGACAGAGAGTGACAGAGACAGAGAGTGACAGAGACAGAGAGTGACAGAGACAGAGAGTGACAGAGACAGAGAGCGACAGAGACAGAGAGTGACAGAGACAGAGTGTGTGCGAGAGAGAGAGAGAGAGAGAGAGAGAGAGAGAGAGAGAGAGAGAGAGAGAGAGAGAGAGAGAGAGAGAGAGAGAGAGAGATAGAGTTAGCGTGAGAGAGAGAGACAGAGACAGAGAGACAGAGACAGAGAGAGACAGACAGAGAGTGACAGAGACAGAGAGAGACAGACAGAGAGTGACAGAGACAGAGACAGTGACAGTGACAGAGTGTGTGCGAGAGAGAGAGAGATAGCGTGAGAGAGAGAGAGAGAGATCGAGAGAGATAGCGTGAGAGAGAGAGAGATCGAGAGAGATAGCATGAGAGAGAGAGAGATCGAGAGAGATAGCGTGAGAGAGAGAGAGATAGCGTGAGAGAGAGAGAGATAGCGTGAGAGAGAGAGAGAGAGAGAGAGAGAGATATCCGTGAGAGAGAGAGAGAGATAGCGTGAGAGAGAGAGAGAGAGATAGCGTGAGAGAGAGAGAGAGAGATAGCGTGAGAGAGAGAGAGAGAGATAGCGTGAGAGAGAGAGAGAGAGAGATAGCGTGAGAGAGAGAGAGAGAGATAGCGTGAGAGAGAGAGAGAGATAGCGTGAGAGAGAGAGAGAGAGAGAGAGATAGCGTGAGAGAGAGAGAGAGAGAGATAGCATGAGAGAGAGAGAGAGAGAGAGAGAGAGAGATATAGCGTGAGAGAGAGAGATATAGCGTGAGAGAGAGAGAGAGATAGCGTGAGAGAGAGAGAGAGAGAGATAGCGTGAGAGAGAGAGAGAGATAGCGTGAGAGAGAGAGAGATAGCGTGAGAGAGAGAGAGATAGCGTGAGAGAGAGAGAGATAGCGTGAGAGAGAGAGAGATAGCGTGAGAGAGAGAGAGAGATAGCGTGAGAGTGAGAGAGATAGCGTGAGAGAGAGAGAGATAGCGTGAGAGAGAGAGAGATAGCGTGAGAGAGAGAGAGAGATAGGGTGAGAGAGAGAGATAGCGTGAGAGAGAGAGAGATAGCGTGAGAGAGAGAGAGAGAGATAGCGTGAGAGAGAGAGAGAGATAGCGTGAGAGAGAGAGAGAGATAGCGTGAGAGAGAGAGAGAGATAGCGTGAGAGAGAGAGAGAGATAGCGTGAGAGAGAGAGATAGCGTGAGAGAGAGAGAGAGAGAGAGAGAGAGAGAGAGAGAGAGAGAGATAGCGTGAGAGAGAGAGAGAGATAGCGTGAGAGAGAGAGAGAGATAGCGTGAGAGAGAGAGAGATAGCGTGAGAGAGAGAGAGATAGCGTGAGAGAGAGAGAGATAGCGTGAGAGAGAGAGAGATAGCGTGACAGAGAGAGAGATAGCGTGACAGAGAGAGAGATAGCGTGAGAGAGAGATAGCGTGAGAGAGAGATAGCGTGACAGAGAGATAGCGTGACAGAGAGAGAGATAGCGTGAGAGAGAGATAGCGTGAGAGAGAGATAGCGTGAGAGAGAGATAGCGTGAGAGAGAGATAGCGTGAGAGAGAGATAGCGTGAGAGAGAGATAGCGTGAGAGAGATAGCGTGAGAGAGATAGCGTGAGAGAGAGAGAGAGAGAGAGAGAGAGAGAGAGAGAGAGAGAGAGAGAGAGAGAGAGAGAGAGAGAGAGAGAGAGAGAGAGAGAGAGAGAGAGAGAGAGAGAGAGAGAGAGAGAGAGAGAGAGAGAGAGAGAGAGAGAGAGAGAGAGAGAGAGAGAGAGAGAGAGAGAGAGAGAGAGAGAGAGAGAGAGAGAGAGAGAGAGAGAGAGAGAGAGAGAGAGAGAGAGAGAGCGAGAGAGAGAGAGATCGCGCGAGAGAGAGAGATCGCGCGAGAGAGAGATCGCGCGAGAGAGAGAGAGCGGGGAGAGAGAGAGAGCGGGGAGAGAGAGAGAGCGCGAGAGCGTTGTCAGGATTGAAATACATATTCCAAGTATTGGTCTGTCAACCCTCCTCCCGTTGACCAGCTTGTGGTTCTATCAAGGTCAGAAGAGAGGGAAGAGGCTGTTGCCTGCCAGTCTAAAGGATGAGGGATGTCACGGTAGAGACTGGAATCATCATCAAATAGACAAAGAGGATTTTCCAGAGAATCAGATAAACTGTTGATGAAGATTTGGAATAGGACCAGGCCCAGAACATGCCTTGGTGCACTCCAGCCTTGACAAAGAGAGGAGATGAAAGGATTTCATTGAGAGCCACACGTTGGCTACGCACGTCAAGAAAGTCAGAAACCCCAGAGTGGAGTTGGCCATGGAAGCCATAGGCAGAGCTTCAGCTTGGACAGCAAAGTGGGGTGCCAGACTGTATTTAAAGTTTGAGATATGTCCAGACGGCTCTGATCTAAATGTTGGACAATGAGGGCCTTCGTCCATTGTTGGGAGAGTTGAAGCAGCATGTCCAAGCTCGAGTTACCTGGTATGAATTTGAATTAGTGTTCTGAGATGAGGCTGTTGGAGAAAAGGAACAAATTTATATCAACTGCGTTGCTGGATTCCATGACCTTGCTGATGACTGCAAGCAAGCTAATAGGTCTGTAATTAAAGGGATCCGTTTTTGCACCTTGTTTCTGTAATGCGGTGATGTTGACTGACCTCCAAGCAGTTGAGAGAAGACCTTGGGCAAATCATAAAAAAAGTATATAAAGGATGTGCAAGAGCAGCAGAACATGTTTTAGAACACATGAGCTAATGCCACCCGGTGCAGTTGCAGAATCAGTCGATGGTTGCCAGAACTTCTCCATATTTTCAGGTGCAAAAGAGACAGAGTCCATGAGCAGTTGGGTGCAACTGGGTGGGGGAGTATAAAGAACGAGACATTGGGGACACAGACTTGAGGCATTCGGCCTTCTCCACGAGCGGAGTTGGCTGTGGTGCCATTTTAATTGAGGTAAGGGATGGAGGGGGAACATACAAGAGACAGACTTAACAAGGCACCACCAAGTTTTAGAGGAGGGAAACAAGTTTAGTGTAGCAGCAGAGCAAACCTGTTGTGCATTTTGTGATACAAGCACCAAATTTGGCACAAATGTACATTAATATGTTGCGAACATTTTCAGATATTGGGCCACTTGAAATTCTCTCTTTATGTCCGCCATATTGGATTTCAAAAGTGGCGGCCATTTTGAAATCCAATATGGCGGACATAAAGAGAGAATTTCAAGTGGCCCAATATCTGAAAATGTTCGCAACATATTAATGTACATTTGTGCCAAATTTGGCGCTTGTATCACAAAATGCACAATTCTTTTTGAATATTTGGGCTAAGCTGCCCCACTAGAGTGAAAGTTCAATCTTGAGGTTGGACAGATGTTTTCTTGCTCTCCTGAAAGTGGGCGCACACTTGTTGCGAGCTTTGGGGAATGATCTGAGATTGCCTTCGGTCGGATTTGCCTTCCAAGAAGAGAAGGCAAGTTGTTTCAGAGAAACTGCCTCACCACAGGATTCAGTGTACCATGGGTGGTAGGAAGGGTAGACTCATCAAATAACAAGTCCTGAAGTGAGATGGCTGCTTGCAGTCCCTGCCAATCTGGCTGAGTAAATTGCCAGACTCACCAGCACTGAGGCGGCTCTCTGAGAGTAGCCAGAGATGTTGACTCTCACAAGCATATGATCAGAGTAATGAATTGGAGCAGAGGAAGAGCAGAGACATTTGTGGGGAAGTTGGTCATCACAGTCCAGAAGGGAGGATTTACCATTTGGAGAAATCACAGATCAATTCAGTCCAATGGAGTCATAGAAGTCCATTGCTGAATTGCCATGGCTGGTGGGAGAGATACCAACACCCAGCCAAATGGCATGGTGACAATTCAAATCATGACATATGAGGAAGAGAGAGTTTGGATGAGTGGTTAAAAGTTGGTCCATGCTGTCTAAGAGAGATGAAGATTGAGTAGTCACTGTTTGGAGGATGGTACAACACACAGATGAACAAAAGGTGGGATCAGAGGAGAGGTCTCAGCCAAAGGTATTCCTAGAGGTTGGGAGGTGCAAGATCAGTAAAAGCGCAGTGAGAAATTGAGTTATTGATGTAAAGTGCAACACTGCCACCAAGGCGGGATTTCGGGCCGATCAAATCGGAGGAGACAAGAGCCAGGAAGACACATTCAGGAGTCAGGGACATTCTGTGGGAGGATGGATTTTGTTAAACAGATAATGTCCGGTTTATCAGGAGTGGCCTGTTTTGAGAGATCTGTCAAGTATCAGGGGAGGAAGCATTGTTGAAAGGGTGTAGGAAAATGGAAAGGAGTGAGGAGAGGGCGCACGATGGGGGTGAAGCTGGAAGGTAGTGAGATTGGAGGGAGGCCTGAAGGGGATGGGGTGGGAGGGAGAGCTTGGAGGGTGTTGAATGGTAAGGGAGTGTGGGCATGTGCAGGACAGAGGGAGGCTGGGAGGGTGGAGATTGGAGTATTCGGGACAGGAGAAAATGGGAGGGGGTGGTGTGAGGGAGAAGGTTTGAGGGGGTGGGTGAGCAGGAAGCTTTGAGGGGCACATTGAGGAGGTGGGGTGCGGGAGAAGCTTTGAGAGGTTGGGGAGAGGAGAGATGCAGAAAGAGGGGACAGGAAGTGGAGGGATGCCAAAGAGAAGGACACATCAAAGTGGTGGGGTTGGAAGGACACGGGCTTGTAGGAGATGTGGGGGAGGGTACTGACACCATGGGGTATGTCACCGTTAATGGAAGTGAAGGGGAATTGATCGTCATGAGCAGCGAACCAATGCAAACTGGACTTCTCAGGATTCCCAATCTGGACATACGAAGACAGACATCATGGGAGGGATGGAAATAATTATTGTTGAAGGCACAGAGGAAGGTGGTGCTGTAGGAATAGGAGGAGGGTTGATGGACCAAGCGTTTCGGTGAGACAGGCTTCAAAAATAATCCTTTACCATCTGCCTGGCTATTTTGAAAACTATCTTTTTCCTTTTGACGTGCTTAGGCTTCTTCCGCATTCTTCAGATATTTTGTTCTTTGCTATCACTCGTTCTTTCTTTGTTTCCTTCTTCAAACATTTATAATCTTCTTATCTTGAAGATCTTTAAATCTTTTGCCATTTTAGCTCACCTGGACTTCAGTCAGGTGACCTTATGCGATTGAGCAGTCTCTGTAGGTGAATAAGTGAGTGAGTGAGTGAGTGAGTGAGTGAGTGAGTGAATCAGAAAACACTTCAGTCATTGTCGCTTGAACAAAACACACGATTTTGATGAAACTTGACCACAACCTTTATATCTGATGCCTAACAAAAGTGTATTGACCACATCAAAATGTGCGCTCATTAAGGGGGTATGCAGGGGGTTTTTTGACCCCCCCCACCCACCCCCAAGTATATATATTTGATCTCTTATTCAAAACCTAACACACACAATTTCAATGAAACTTGACCACACCCTTCATCATCCGTGATGTACCAAAGTTTGTTCATAGCATTCATAAAATGAGGGTCTCAGAGGGTCTGCAGGAGGTTTGAGTGACTGTTGCTCCTCATCCAGGTGAGCTTCAAGATGTACAGTCCAATTTTTAAAATAAGCTTCTTTCTTCTGTTTGAGCACTTCATGGACTTTAATATTCCACCACTATGTTCCTCATTCCTTTTGAAACCTTTCAATGGTTATTCGACAAATACCACCAACAGTCTTTCTGCAACTCCTAGATATTAAACAAATTAGTGCTAATAGGTGTTCAGATGTCACGTGTGAAAGGCCATCTTCGGCTATGAAGGGCAATCCATTATATATAATCACAAATAATATATATTCTACGACGACCACTACACCCTCTTTTTCATCTGTTTTGCAGCCACAGTTATCCAACCAATACTACTTCTAGTGTTTCTTCTTTTCATTTGATGGCCCCAATTAGTCCCACCTCTTTGTGGAGGTCAGCCGTGGAAAGATTTTGGCACAGGCCTTAGATAAAACGGTTTGCCAGACTTGAAGTTTGAATGGAGCCAACTTAGGCAGAAATTTTGATTTTGTTCAGGGTGCTGGCGATAACTCGCCGACTCCTCATGAAAGACAGAATGACATTTTAATATCGACCAACTAATGCTCACAGATGGGACATCCAGGATAACGCCCATTGAGGGATGGCACATTTTATGGTGAAACGCAATGTCTGCGAAGCACAAATAAGAGTTTAGAAGTCTGAAGAGGACGATGGTTCACGAGCGGTATTTGACGATGTAGATTGTTTCAGAAGTCAAGGATGAGACAATGTGATAATGTTTGACCAAGTTATAAAAATGATCAACATGATGTGGTACGAGTAACAGGTTATTAGCTGCAAAATGTCGAAAACCCGGTTTCATTCAACAACTTTAAAAATTTGACCTTTGCATAACCTTTAAAGGTCCCAAAACATGTTGTGGACATTAAAATAAGGAAACAGGATACGTGCTATAGCTTATTGGAGTTAGTTCAAAGAAGGTCGAAAACCCAGTTTGATTCCCACAACTTTGAAAATTTGACCTTTGTGAACTTTAAAGGTCAAAGGTCAAGGATTATGACATTTGGTGCAAAACTTCCTCTGGAACATTCCAGGAACAATATAACGTCATATAGCCTATATGGAATTTTGCACACTCGGATTATCCATACTTTGATGAAATCAGCGTAAAAACAAAGTTGAAGGGGGCGCCACGGGCAAGGTGTTCGAGGTGGAGCAAAATGGTTTCAAGACTTTAGGTGGGGAATGACCTCAAGATTATGCATAAAAAATATTGTCATCCTAGCTCTCAAAGTTTGGGCGGTCATATGATTTTTATGTCAAAATTCGCAATTTTCTAAGTTTATGACCTTGACCTTGTGACGAAAATGAAAAATCGAGCTCCATGGGGCTATGCAGGTGCCATTGGGCTAACCAAATACCGAAAACCCTGCCAGATTCGACAAACCCCTCGGAGAAGATGGATTTTTATGTCAAAATTCGCAATTTTCTAAGTTCGTGACCTTGTGACCTTGTGACCTTGACCTTGGGACAAAAATGAAAAATCGAGCTCCATGGGGCTATGCAGGTGCCATTGGGCAAACCAAATACCGAAACCCCTGCCAGATTCGACAACCCCCCCTCGGACTTGGTTTTTCAAACCCGGGGGCACGACCCCAAGCAGGGTCGCCGAGCAAATTTTGTGGGGTCGCGGGCGTCCACTTGCAGCGAAAAAAAATTGTCTATTTTCGATCGGTGTTCACTTTTACGGGATGTAATATAAACAGTTCGTTCAAAGTATGGGAACCGGCGCAACATGACGCTTGGAATGGGATCCAGCCGATGCGCGGGCTCACTGAAGGGCGTTTCATTTTGGCGTGAAATTAGTGGTTTGATCCACGGCCTCTCAGACTCTGACTCTATCATTAACGTCTATTCACGTCTCCACGTACGACTCGAGACCTTATTTGTGATGGGAGCACCGGCCACCAGCAAATCTCGAGAACGTTCTTACCAGGATAAATTTCTGGACCTTGGATTTTACTACGTGGTGGATAAAAGTGGGGCACAGAGGCCTCAGTGTGTGATTTGTTTTGAAGTGCTTTCTACGGAGTCTATGAAACAAAATAAGTTGCAGAGGCATTTGACTACAAAACATGCACCTTATCAGGATTATCACTTCTTGCACTCAAGAATACGCGTCTTGACAGAGAGGGTACATGCCATCAGACCAATTCTCGGGCATTGGAGGCCTCGTATCAAGTGTCGCTCCATATTGCCAAGACTAAAAAGCCTCACTCCATTGTAGAAGAACTCGTGCTGCCATGTGCAAAGGACATGGTATCTCTGATGGTTGGGGGGAAGCGGCAAAGGAACTGGCAGTTATACCCCTCTCTGACAACACCATCCAACGCAGAATTGAAGATATGAGTCTGGACCTAACGGCTCAGGTCGTACAGAATATCAAGGAATCGCCGTGGCACGCCATACAGTTGGACGAGTCCACTGAAATCACATCGTACGCGCAACTCATCGTCTGGGTCCGCTTCATCAAGGCTTATAACTTTGTCGATGAGCCTCTGCTCATCAAACCGTGCCACCTGCTGTTATCTGTTTGTTAATGCTGCTAACAGCTAACAGGCCACCACCAAAGGCGAGGACATTTTTGGGAAAGTAGAGCAGTTTTATCGTGACCATGATCTAGACTTCGGAAGTTGCTCGGTTCTACAACAGACGGCGCGCCAGCAGTGTTAGGAGTGCGTTCTGGATTCAAGGCGAAATTGCTTGAGGTGGCTCCTCAGACCTCCATGGTACACTGCATGATTCACCGTGAAGCGCTCGCCTCTTGTACTTTGCCAGAAACCTTGCAGAGCGTGCTCTCAGAAGTCGTAAAAATGGTGAATCACATCAAATCGAGCACCCTCAACACTAAGTTATTCAGGCTATTCTGCCAAGAGATGGACGCCAACCATAAGAATTTACTATTCTACACAGAAGTCAGATGGTTATCGAGGAAACCTTCTTCTGCGCGTTTACGAGCTCAAAGATGAACTGAAGGAGTTCCTACGCACACAAGGGAAAATGGCATGAGTAGCGTTGCTTGAGTCGGACTCTTGGCTGTCAGAACTGTGCTATCTCCTTGACATCTTTGAACATCTCAATGTCCTCAACCGCTCCCTCCAAGGCAAAGACGCCAACCTCATGATTTTTCACGACAAAATGAGTGGATTTCTGGCGACTCTAAAATTACTGGCAGACAAAGCAGCTGTCAAGCGCTTCAGCCTTTTCCCCCGTCTGGTGGAGCATCTAACGACCTGCCAGTACGATGATAATGAGCTCGACAGTCTTTCTGGGGAGATAGCACATCACCTTCGGTCACTCATTGAACAATTCGAGCACCATTTCCCTGAGCTGGATGTGCAGTCCTTTTCTGTGGTTCGGGACCCTTTCACGGCTCCACTGGACTCGATTGCTGATGAAGATGATACAGTACAGGAAGAGCTTGTACAGCTCCAGCAGGATTCAGGAGTGCAGGCTTTTGCGCAGGTGAATTCGTTGTCGACATTCTGGTGCAAAATGCTGCCGTCGTACCCGACCCTGTCACGGCGCGCCGTTAAGGTTGTCATGCCATATCCTTCATCATACTTTTGTGAGCAGTCTTTCTCCACCATGGTGGAGATTAAAACAAAGTACAGAAATCGCCTAAAAATGGAGCATGATATGATCCTGGCATTGTCATCTACTTCTCCACGAATGGAGAAGTTGGTTTCTGAAAAACAGGCTCATCCTTCTCATTGATATATCTAAATGTCATTCGGACTAAGCTTCTGAAACATTCACCTGTACTATTTGGATACTGTCAGCTATTCTCCGTTTACTCGTCTATGAAAACATGACGATGGTGAGTAAAGTAAACAGTAAATGTTCTTGTGTCATATGAAATCTTATCTTGTATATTATGAATTAGGTTTTGAATCTTTTGGGTCGCGCGATGTGGAGAGGTTCTGAAATTGGGTCGCCACTAAAAAAAGTTTGAAAACCACTGCCCCAGGAGAAGATGCAAATTGAAATCTGCTACCCCCTAAAAACAAAATTCGCAATTTTCGAGGTTCGTGACCTTGTGGCCTTGACCTTGGGACGAAAATGAAAAATCGAGCGCTGTAGGGCTATGCAGGTGCCATTGGGCTCACCAAATACCGAGACCCATCAGATTCGACAAACCCCCAAGGAGAAGATGCAAATTGAAATCGGCTACCCCCTAAAAACACGTTTTATGGGCGTGGCTCAGCCCATAATGGGCGCACCATGCCCATTCTCAGGAAAACACAACTAGATCATGATATAAACCTCCCACCAAAATTTTATCAGGATCGGATCAAAACCCACGGAGCTATGCTCGGGACAGACAGACAGACAGACTGACAAATAACGAATAAAGTGGTCACTTATTTTTTTCGTGAAAATATTTTTTCGTGAACCAATAGGTGGGCTGGGAATCAAACCCAGATCAGACAGTTGAAAGACCTTAAAAGTGAACAACTGTGCACCATCAAGTAGGATTATACACA
The DNA here is from genome assembly GCF_056783735.1 of Eptatretus burgeri. NCBI lineage: Eukaryota > Metazoa > Chordata > Myxini > Myxiniformes > Myxinidae > Eptatretus > Eptatretus burgeri. The sequence continues at coordinate 3,885,369 of NC_140966.1, forward strand.
AACATAGAATCATATACACACTTACAAACAAGCAAATCAGCAACGATATTAAAAAATATAGTCATTTAAATCAACCAATCAAGCTATTTTATGATCACATTTGAGAAGCAGAGCAACAAGTTAAAGAATGAGCAAGAAAGCAGCAGCGATGACTCACTCATGTACTTGAGTGTCTCTTCGGCCTGCTCAGGTGAGAGATCTGAACCAGAGTCTGAAGAGGGAGCTGGAGTCTGCAGCCAGTCTGTGTGTCTGTAGCTGTACACAGAGTCAGCGCGCAGCGTATATTGAGGAAGGCGCTCCTCAATCAAACTCAATATTTCCACCTCGGGAAGGTCTGATGCACTGCACACATCTGAACGAAGGACAGCAGAGGCAGATCCAAGATGAATCTTTGAGGGGTTAGTGAGGGGGGGTTCACCCAAGTCATCATCATCATTCCGTACACAGCATGTGGCTGCTGATTTTCATCATTCCTGGAGGAGCAGCTGTGCAACTGACGCAATGCCCCCTAAATTTAAAGCGGGAATTTGGAAATTGTTCCTGTGGCAGCAATAACTCACCAATTCTTCGCAAAGGATATGGTGGGATCTTTAACATCCACAAAGTAATGCGAGCAGGATGGACAACCAATTTGCCATCTACCACATGGATGGAACACACAGTGATGTATTATCCAACCCAATGAAACACCAGTATGACAGTTTAAAAATGGGTCGAGATTCAAATGCACGCTCAATAGCTCAAGGTGAGTGTGCATACCTCAAGGCTATCCTGGCTGGACCTTCCCTCAAGTATGGCTTTGCGTGATGCAAGGCGAGTCTTAAAAAAACACAATGCATTTCTTTGTTTGGTGACATCAAAACATCTGTGATGGCAGAAACCAATGGTTAAATTCGATTTTACATGATGATTGCATTATGCTGTGCTGTTGGACCATCCCAGACACTGGTGGTGTTGCTGATGTGGCCACCCAACTGCCAGGAAGATATTGACAATCGCAAATTCCATCCATCCATCAGGACCATCCTCTGTGCAGAGCGTAGGTGCTGCTTAAGCAGTCTCCTTGGCTATTGGGTACAATCCTGGACGGGTCGCCACTCCGACACAGGATACCAGCATGCTGGCACTCATTTTGCCGACCTTGGAAGGAAGACAGGCAGAGTCAACCCCACCTGGTATTAATTCAACAGCTGAGTGGGATTTGGACTCAGGATTCTAGGATCCCAAGCCAACCACCCTAACCATTATGCCAACACCAGGCATGATCGCAAATTGATAGTTCCATTTGGAAAAATCCATTTCATTGTAGTTAGGCAATATTAAAGACTAAAGCTTAACATTTGAGCGTTTAATGGTACTAGTTTGTGAAGGAGTGATGAAGTACGACAATCAAACCCTCAAACACAAAGCCTGATGCAACATTTAGTGAAGAGAAGCTGTGTTTGCACAGGGTGGGGAAACAAATGATTGTCATACAAGATGGGAATGAGGTCTTTAATTCCATCAATAAAAGCATACTGTAAGTTATGAAAACTTTCACCGTGTTTTGACAACAGAGTAGACTTCACAAAGGAAGCCAGGAGGATAGCAGCTCTCCCTTTTATCCTACACCCCCTCACTGGGAAAGCCATCCCAGCAGTCAAATATCCAGCGAATGCAGCATCTTTTAATCCAAAGTTACATGCCAGATCCACCAAGCACCTTATGATTGTGGATGGCACAAAATGGCCTATTCTTTTTGAAAGGCATCATGGGATCTTTCACATCTACGAGAAAATGCTGGAAGATGGGACAGTTGACTTAAAGCCCCACCAGATGGACAGCCCACTCAATGCAATGTCCCAACCCAACCCTCTCCCTACTCCCTGTAGCTGTGCACTGTTCTCCCGTAATAAGACTTTGCCTGATCTAGCTATACGCACTTGCAATTTTGCATGTTGCTTAAATTTTTAACAATTGTGATGGTGTCCGAGGAGTTTATCTGCAATGGTGATTCTAAACAAATGATGGTCATCCATATGGGAAAAGTCCATCCAGCACTTCAATGCAATCATTTACGTGGAGGACAATGACACAAGATAAGCTTGATGATTAACTTCACATTCCAGCTTAATCATAAATGCAAAACCTACCGCAACAATTAAGAGTTTCCTTTCCACAATGGAAAAATCAGTGTTTCGTCCAGGAAAGGACTGAAAGGGAAAATTTTCATGTACAATTTTCTTTGATCCAACAAACAACCCGCACTTACGGATTGGTCAATTCCACAAGAATTAGCGTATGTCATTACGACTGGTAATATCCCCTCCCACCGGAAGCGGCACTATATGATACACTTACAGTGGCCTGCAAAAGTATTCAACTCCTCAAAAGTTTTCACATTTTGATGCCAGTTGAGCTTATTTCATGATGCTTTCAAATCAAACAGAATATCTCGAGTCTTCACAAACTACTCCACAGTGATAAAGCTAAAAATGCAGATAAAATGTGAATAATTTAGATTAACAGAGAAAATGAGATGATTCTCAGTTGCATAAGTATTCAAACCCTTTTCCCAAGTAACACTAAATCACTTTAGGAGCATGGTGGTGGCAGCATCTTGTTAAGTTGTTTTTCATCAGCAGGGACTGGCAAGCTTGTCAGGATAGAAGGGACAATGGACAGTGTAAAGTACAGGAGAATCCTCGATGAAAACCTGCTTGAATCGGCCATGAAACTGAAACTGGGTCGGAGATTCATATTTCAGCAGGACAATAATCCGAAGCACAAAGACAAAGCTACACTGGAGAGGCTGAATAAGAAGAAAATAAATGTTCTTGAGTGGCCCAGTCAATGTCCTGACTTGAACCGAATTGAACATTTAAGGTGAGACTTGAACATTGCAGTCCATCGACGATCCCCATCAAACTTGGCAGAACGAGAGCAATTTTCACAAGAAGAATGGGTGAAGATTTCACCATCTCACTGTGTAAAGCTGGAAGAGACCGACCAAAAATACTCCCAGCTGTCATTGCTGCAAAAGGTGCCTCCACCAAGTACTGACCGAAGAAACTGAATATTTTACAACCAGTGAATTTTGATTTGTACATGTTTTTACAGGTATTCCTGATATGTAACCTCCTTCAACTACAACAGTGTTTAGTTTGACCTTTTCAGTCATCAATAAAAAAGTTCAATTTGGAAAAATTGTTTCTACATTAATAGAAATTCATATAAATGTGACATTATGGATAGGGGGTGAATACTTTTGCAAGCCACTGTATGGAGGGAACTTACGCACCTCACCGTCCCCCTCCCCACAACCTTGAAACCAACAAGCTATGAATTTTCTTTTTACTGGACAAAATATTTTCATATGCCCCACTGCTCAGTACAACTGCCAGCTTTCAACTCATTCTATCCAGCAATTCAGGAGTGCAAAGAAGTCAAATAAACAAATGCACAAACACCCTTCTCTAACTAGAACAGCACTCAGCAGAGCGCATACCTCCACCAGGCTGAACAGTTTACGTCTTGTATCCCACCAATCGGCCGGATCTGGATCCGGACCTGAACTAAAATACAATCAGCTTCTGAAAATCTGACCTTATCTGAACTTATCACCAAACCAACTCATCCACAACTTTTTTGAAATATCATACGATATATCGTTTTCGGCCCCATCTCTCAATGGTGAAGAATCACTCTAAAAATTCTAGTATCCGGATCCGGATCTACCCAAAAATCGAATTCTTCATTGTCACACACCCAACCTGTCCACCAAATTTTGTCCGAATCCGTCCATAACTTTTTGAGATGTCCTGCTCACAGACAAACAGACAGGGTGAAAACATAACCTCCGTCCACCTTCAGTGACATTGGTAATTATAGTATGGATTTCCATGTAGAATCATAAAAGCACATCGCACGATACAAAGCCATACTTCCACCTTCAGTGTCTTCAGAAAGTATTCACACCCCTCGACTTTTATCACATTTTGTTACAGCCTGAATTTAAAATGGATTAAATTAAAAAATTTTTGTCACCGATCTATACAAAATACCCTTTAATGACAAAGTGAAAACTTGTTTGCAGAAATTTTTACAACATTGTTAAAAATGTGAAGCTGAAATGTCTTGAATCAACAAGTATTCAACCCCCTTGCTTTGACACTCCAAATTGAGCTCAGGTGCACCCAATTTCCTTTGATCATCCTTGAGATGTCTTCACAACTTTATTGGAGTCCACCTGTGGCCAAGTCAATTGATTGGACATGGTTTAGTAAGAAACACACCTTTCGAGATAAGGTCCCACAATCGACAGTGCATGTCGGAACAGAAACTCTACCATGAAGTCCAAAGAACTGTTCGTAGAACTCAGAGATAGAATTGTGAGGTGGCATAGACCTGGGGAAGGGTATAAAATAAATTTCTAGAGTGTTAAATGTTCCCAAGAGCACAGTGAGCTCATTCATTAGAAAATGGAAAGAATATGGAACTACACAGACGCTTTCTCGGCATGGCCATCGGATCAAACTGAGAACCGGGAAAGGACCTTGATCAGCGAGGTGACCAAGAATCCAATGACCACTCTAAAACAACTACAGAGTTCCTTCGCTGAGATGGGAGAACCTGCAGGAAGGACAACAGTCTCTGCAGCACTTCACAAATCTCGGCTTTATTGGAAAGTGGCCAGATGGAATCCACTCCTGAGAAAAAAAAAGCACATGACAGTACGCCTGGAGTTTGCAAAAAGGCACGTAAAAGACTGAGATCATGAAGTAAAAGACTTGTAAGGACAGAGAGAACAATGAATGGAGCCAAATCCAGTCAAATCCTTGAGGAGAATCTGCTTCAGAGTGCAAAAGACTGAGACTGCAGCAAAGATTTGCATTCCAACAGGACAATGACTGCAAGAATACAGCCAAAGCAACACTGGAATGGCTTCAGAACAAGAGCATGAAGGTCCTTGAGCGGTCCAGCCAAAGCCCAGACTTGAATCCCATTTTGAATCTGTGGAAAGACTTGAAGATTGCTGTTCACCCACGCTCCCCTTCCAACTTGACAAAGTTTGGGCAAATCTGCAAGGAAGAATGGGAGAAAATCCCCAAATCCAGATGTGCAAAGCTGATACAGACATTCCCAAGAAGACTCGAAGCTGTTATCGCTGCCAAAGGTGCTTCTGCAAGGTATTGACTCAGGGGGTTGAATACTCATTGACAGAAGACATTTCAGATTTTCATTTTTAATCAATTTGTAAATATTTTCAAAAATATGTTTTCACTTTGTCATTACGGGGTAATTTGTGTGGATCAGTGAAAAAAAATTAAATTTAATCTATTTTAAATTCAGGCTTTAACACAACAAAATGTGACAAAAGTCAAGGGGTGTGAGTGAGTACTTTCTGAAGGCACTGTATAACAGAGGAGGATATCACATTAGAAAAGGTTGGTGCTCTTATAATTTTGAGCTCAGACGACCAAATTGGTCAAGCCGATGTTGGTTCTCTTATCCTACAAAATGATTTAATTCAGAGCCTAATTGTACCACAACAGTAAAGGCAGAACACCAACTTAATTGGAAATGATGAATTTATTGAGGACATACAAGAAGAGAAACTAAATAACAGAATAAAATGACAGGTGATTCAAAGTGAATGTTTCACCACTCAGACGTCCTCTCAACTCTTCCCAGAATCCTCACTCCAATTCTCCCGTCTCTGCTTTGACAGTCCTGCCACGCCTCTACTCAGATTCAATATACATCTCTTTCTCTTTCTCTTTCTCTTTCTCTTTCTCTTTCTCTTTCTCTTTCTCTTTCTCTTTCTCTCTCTCTCTCTCTCTCTCTGGTGCACTTTATTAAATTGGCTCTTCCTTCGATCAATCATCAGTCCCTGTTTGAACGAGCTCACCAATCAGTCACCCGGCGCAAGCAACTACCAGCTTCAATTGGCCATAGCACGTCGTTCACACAAATGCATGTTCCAATGTCCCAACCCACCTCAAGATTAATGGTTAGCACAGGATGAGTTGAAATTTCGGAAACACATTAATTGGTTCGCGGACGCCAGCAGTGACCACTATTTTCGTTATGTCTGTGTGTCTGTCTGTCTGTTTGTGACTCCAAAGCATAGCTCCGTGACGTTTGATGCGATCTTGATGAAACTTGAACACAAGCTAGATATCATGGTCAAGTTGTGTCTTTTTGTATGAGGGGCGTCCCACGCCCCTTGTGGGTTGAGCCACGCCCACTTGAACTTTTTATTTATTTATTCTCGATTTTTTTCTCGCAATTTCATTTCCTAGAAGCTGTGCGTAATGTCCATAAGTACAACATATAAGAAATCCGATTTGATTTGGTCAATTTTGACAGTAGAGATAGGTTTTTACACAAGGGCTTCCTCAAAAGTTTCCACTAACTCAATTGTACCTATCGTGGCATTGTTCATTAATGCCCGTGAACCATCGTCGCCTCCCAGCTCGTAATAAAAAAAATTTTTTAAATATAAACTGCTGACCATCTAAAACTCACCCTGCATTCTTCAATAATGTCATGAATCAATAATGTCATGAATCAACATGAATAATGTCATGAAACATGAATAACAAAATCACCACCTATTATATAATGTCAACCATGGTTTCTGTCCATACGTTCACCTATCTCCCATTTACGGCGGGCAGTTCCCGCGCTGCGTTTGAACAGCTCTACATTCACTTTTGAAATAATGGGAGAACAGGCATTAATAATGTTGATGACAAATTCTATTTTGCAAGCAGCATATTTTACCCTCTTTTTACACAAAATGAACCTCTGCCACCCTATGTTTCACCACCATTTTGTTGCTTGCCTTTCCCATCACTGGGGATGGGTACTCTTGCTTGCCTTTCCCATCACTGGGGATGGGTACTCTTGCTTGCCTTTCCCATCACTGGGGATGGGTACTTTTGCTGGTGACAAATAATACACAAAACTCACCACTGTCATCTATACTAATAAATGTCAGGGTGTGTGTCAGTGTGTGTGTCGGTGTGTGTGGGTGTGTGTAGGTGTGTCTCTTCCATAACTCCAAAACCATAAAAACCTAGCAGCCTGACACTTTGCAGGCATACTAAGGGAACACCAAGGAAGTGCGAGAGTGAAAACTGGGTGTTTGCGTTAATTAAAACACCCCTTTTGAAGATAATTAACGGCATTATTTAATTATATCCTTTATGAGGTGCATCCCAGGCCACCTCACTCTATATGGAGTCTTAAGGCGATTCTTGGGTTACCTCGCTGGGGTCTGAAGCCGCCAGGTGTTTTTTGGCCTGCTCAACCATACCCTGACTTAGAACAGGTCGCAATGATTTAACGATAAAGTTTTTTTTTTTTCACTTTCCTCAATAATATTATCGAATGCCTGTTCATCATAGTTACAAATCGCTGAATACATTGCAATCCTTATAAACGCTGGGAGACACCAGCATTTGTGGCTTTATTTAATTTCCACACATGCCATAATCTCGAGAATCTCTTAAACTAAGCCGAATTACAAAATTTAAGCTCCAGAATTGAAATTAGCAGCAGTTCAAACTCCTAAAAAGTGCTCATTTGTCCAATTGGACATATTTGATATTTTGGGCATCTCCAGGAGGTGTTTCATATATGACAATTCAGTGATTGCTAATTGCATGTGAAGCGAGCCGTTCCTTATCAACCGTTTTGTTGGACTACTTAAGCCAATTGACGAGCCTCGACAATATTTGCACCGTCACTGAATTCTGCATATTGATCAACTTGAACAACGTTCAGGAGCCACTCGCCTGCGATGGCCCAGTGTTGAACACAAATTAAACCAGAGAGTTGATGTCAAAGCCACCCAATACTCGCCTGTTTATACATTTATCGTTTTTAAAAGACTAGTCTAATAATATTTTTTATAAAGCATTGCAGTGAAGTCTGATCCAAATAATTTTAAAGTAATATATGTATTTGTATATTGTAATCAGCAAAAAAGTGTGGTCGATAAAAACATTAGAAAGGAAAAAACTTTAACGTTGATGTGCTACAAAAAAGTTAAGTTCAAAACAGGTCAAAAATTTAAAACATTTGGAATTATTTTATAAATTTCAACTTCACTACATCAATAATATACACCAAAGGAACCTCCATGCCAAATATCAGCATCCTCGTACACATATTAAATGAATAGCAAGCTTCTAAATAACTTGCACCAAAAACTTTAATGTTGATGTGCTACAAAAAAGTTAAGTTCAAAACAGGTCAAAAATTTTAAATATTTGAAATTATTTTTTAATTCCAACTTCACTATAACAATTATATACCCCAAAGGAACCTCCATGCCAAATATCAGCATCATAGTACACATATTAAATGAATAGCAAGCTTCTAAATAACTTGCACCAAAAACTTTAACATTTTCACGCTCACGCTGATGCTCCCGCTCACACCGGGGGTATCACTATAGCTCTCTGTTCTTCGAACAGGCAAGCTAAAAATGAAACGTTTCGTTAACATCACGGTAGGATAAGAAAGGTATGCACGGTCGCTATAAGCTGTCGAGTCTGGGTTAGAATCCCGACACAGCTATAAACTGTCACCCCAGTGTTTCACAAGCAGGATGATTCATCAATGTGTGTGCCATCTTTCGGATGGATATTAAACTGGGCGTCACATCTGCCGGAATCCCACCCACTTCCTCCTTTCCTCTCCCCCTCCTTATTCCCCCCTCCCCTCACTCCCCTCTCCCATCCCTCTGCCTCTCCCATCTCCCGTCCCTCTGCCACTCCACCTCCCCTCAGTCCTCTCTCCCTCCTATCACCTTCCTCTATCCTTCCCTCCCTCCTCTCAATATTCCTGTCAGCGAAGTGACAGGTTGTATTTGCTATTAACAATAATAAATGTCAGTGTTTGAACAGAGGGACAAGGGGAAGGTTTCAATAGCATTGATAGAGCAACATTCTGACTTTGACTTCATTTAACCCACCAAAGTTTCATAAATACAACTTCCTTCACTAGTGGATGGCAAATGAATATGGACAAAAAAAAATTGCATTCTTTAAAATTGCGTTTGAAAGTTTTACTCTCTAACACTGCTCACTCACCTCCACCCTGATAAAACAAATAAAATACATAACAAATATCTTTCAGATATTGCAGCTTGCACCTCATTAATTCTCACAATTTCCCACTTCACTGTTTCTCTATATAATAAGCTCAAACATTCGTTTTTGTTGTATCATGTAAATTTATGCTTAATGTTGGCCTCCCTTGTCTCCCTGTGCACAATGTGATGGTCCCAAGCCCCTGGGAGTGTTATAATAGGAATGGTGTTGTTATACGAAATTAAACTTCACATTGCTTTGGCATGCTTCCTTGGGTAAATGCCAGTCCACTTATGCTTAAAGTGAAATCACAGCTCGTGATGCCCTTGGACAGACTGTATGGAAAAAGAGACAGGCTTTTCATGAAGAATTACTTTTTGTTTGTGAGAACAATGAAAGTGTATCGAGACCATGAACATTCTTGGATGTATTTATACAGAAGGCTGTCAGGATAACTGAGAGGTCACATGTCCACCTTTAAGCTGTCTAATCTCGGTTTCATTCCAAACTGAACTATAAACTGTCACCTTGGTACTTTGTAGGCAGGGTGCCATTCAAGGAGAATGCCATTGTATGTGTATGTGTGTGTGTGTGTGTGTGTGTGTGTGTGTGTGTGTGTGTGTGTGTGTGTGTGTGTGTGTGTGTGTGTGTGTGTGTGTGTGTGTGTGTGTGTGTGTGTGTGTGTGTGTGTGTGTTATACTTTAAGCCAAATGTACCATTTGCCAGCATTCATGAGTGGACTTCAAAGATCCCACAATAACTTTTGAAAAAGAAGAAGAAAAAAAGAGAGTTGGTAATTGTGTGCCTGTACCCTGGCCAAATTCCAAATTCCAGCCCTGACCACTGCCAAAAACAATAACAGTGTATTATCTGCCGAGTGACTGATTAAGCATTGGAAACTCTGGAAACTCTGCATGCTTGGGTCGTTAAACAGAATATAATACAAATGAATGTACATTATTTTGAAAACTAGAATCAATGTCAGCTGCACTATAAAATTTTAAGAAGCAAGAGGAACATGACAATGAAAGAATTAGCACCCTTTGAAGTTCCATGTAAAGACTGCAAACTGCATTCTCTTTAAATGAAAGGATTAAAAAATATATATATATATATATATATATATATATATATATATCCTCTCTGCACAGTATGTGTGAAGTGTATACCTGTAATGGTACCAGTATCAGTGTACACCCGAGAAGCATCCACTTCTTTGGGACTTGGCCCATCACGCATGTAGCAGATTTCCACGGTGTCTTGTTTACACGTGAACACAGGCAGGCGTAAAACTGCTGAAGAGACACAGCTTATTGCAGGTGGGCTGGAGGCTGGGCTTTGTGTCTTTGTTACAAAAACAGAAGAGGAAGAAATGGTGTTGGTGACACCAGCATCAAGTTGTGATGTCAGAAGGGTTCTCGGTGATAATAGGGATTCATCCAAATCATCTCCTCTGAGCTCCGATGCCAGAATGCCTGTTGAAAGGCCCACTGGCCACAATGCCTGCAACTTGTCGTTACTATGCCTCAATGGAGTCAGGTGAGTGGTAGATCAAACAGAAACCACTTGAGGCAGTATTGCAATGACAGATCAGTATGCTTTAATGTTTTCTTTTCAGTGGCAGGATAGTATGTGGTTTTATGCAGAATTTTTTAGAATAGAAAGCACTTCCAATTGTGTGTAACCAAAAAAAAACACTGACTTTCTAGAAGAAACTATGAAGTAGGACCTTCATGTAACTTGGATCTTCAGCTTAGAGGGTTCCAATAAAAAGGCAAAGCTGCAAAACATCCTGGAAAGACACAACAGGAAAAAGAAAAAGTCAAGAAAATTGCCATCACGGACAAAAGTGAATTCTTATCACTTCAAGCATCGCAAACAGACAATAGCAACCCCTTCGAGAAAAGCAGTAAATTTGATCATCGAGTTTCTCAAATCAAATCCGTGTCGAGTTCACATTCAATTTTAATGAGATGGAGGGAAACTTAGACAAGACAAGGTGTTAGGTTAGGTCCATCACACTTGGAAGATTGGAGAGGGGTTGAGGACTTGGGGTGGGTGGATAGGTGTCATTTTGAGGACTTTTTGAGAATTGTGAGTTGATTGGGGCAGGGGGGGGGTTGAGGACTTGGGGTGGGTCATTATATGGGATCCTTCAGAATTTTTTTTACCAAAATAGTTAAATAAACTACTTTTCAGCACATTGTAAGATTTGTTCAAATTATATTATATGCACGATATTGAGAATTCTTGAGGATCCCATATCACGAGTCGCATCCAATGAGTATGAAGAGATGTGACATCATATTGACGCAAGGCTTCAACAAAATGAAGTACATTTTTGAAACTGGTGCCGTATATCAAGTCGTACCATTGATGTAAGGACTCTCTTGGTCTCTGTGCCATTTGATCGATTGACTAGTGCATGACTTGTAACCTGTATCGGATGCTATTCCTGCGATAAATGAGTCGACTGTGAATTAGGACAGAGACAAAGCCTCAGACGACCACCTCCACATGGCGAGAGTTGGGCTACCCAGAGGTTGCTGTGTAGTTCCAAGTCGCGGTCGGGATGACCGTGTCTGGAGGCACCCTCTCTTTTTCTGTAGTTGATGCCCTATGGAGTGCCTATTGTAGACATAATGACTGAATATCTTAAGTCCCATGATATTCAACTATTTTTGCATGCAATAAAAAGTCATATTCCACATTAGGTGAAATTTCTACGGGTTCCTGTTTGGATACAAAAATATCCATCTTTAGAAATCCATAAATGGGACGAAAAACACACACAACTCGACGACTTACTCTCCAGAGGAAACCACATGAACTGGTTCTGGCGTCACGTACAGCCTAAACCAGGTCGACGTGATCGATTTTTCTCCCTGAAACACATGGAAGAACCAGTTAGGTTCAAAAGAAAACTAGAAAATGTAATTTGACATGAATGTGTTGATGGATACACCTCCGCCCGCATTGGACATCAACCCACTGTTGTATTTGATCTCAATTAAAGGTCACATGAAAGAGAACATGAGAGAGAAAAAGAGATGAGTGGAAGAGAGACGACATCAGATGCTTCTAACTCAAGTTATGGTATGCAAAATGATTTTCAAGGGTGCAAGACCTTTGGACATGTTGAATCCAAAATTGAATCAGTCCAAAGCTGTGCAAAGATTGGTTGAATTCCATTCAGTGGTTAACAAGTTATCATGGTAACAAAAATAGTGATTATACATGGATTGATGACGGATGGATGGATGGGCAGACACACGGACAGACAGCCAGGCAGACAACCCGAAAACATAATGCCTCCGGCCTTCAGCTGATAGCAAACAATTTGATAGAAACACTGGGCAACTTCACCTTGATTGGTGTGAAGCATCAGAATAATTACCTCTACCACCGAAGGTGAAAGAGGGAATGTTTTCACCCCTCTCTGCTTGTTTGTGTGCAGGATATCTCAAAAAGTTGTGGATGGATTTGGATGAAATTTGGTGGGCAGGTTGGGTGTGTGATGAGGATGAACAGATAAGATTTTGGTGAAGATCCAGATCTGGATCCGGCTACGATAATTTTTAAAGTGATTCTTCACCATGAAGAGGTAGGGCTAAACTGATCGATAGCATGATATCTCAAAAAGTTGTGGATGGATTCAGACGAAGCTTGGTGGAAAAGTTGAGTGTGTAACAAGGACGAATTGATTCAATTTTGGTGAATATCTGAATCTGGATCTGGATAGGAGAATTATTTGATTTTCAAAGTGATTCTTCGCCATTGAGAGATAGGATCAAAAACGATATAGGTATTGTAGAGCATGATATTGTTGTAGATTTTCGCCCGTCCGGCGTGCGGGCGACCGCCTTTAGCTCAATTGCGGCCGCGTGCGCCCACCAAACGAGCAATCTTGTCGCAGCTTTTGGATCAACGCCGAAACCCAGCTACGGGTGTTGTTAACCACACCATAAACCAGCCGACTCCTCTGTCCACGCTACAGGGTCGATCGCCGAATTGTCGATGTACGTAATTATTCGCGCAGACAGAAATTCCGGCAGTTTATACCTCAACGGAGCCTGCACGAAAACGAGCCGCTTAAGCAGCTCATTCCGTTTGCGATTGCCAAGCGGTTTTATATCGCCAAGCCCCGTCGGACCAGATGTACGTTTTATCGGCTTATAATTATCAGCCAGCTAATTATTCCGAACGCAATTATGGCAGTCAATGGAGGAAGGGACGCAACGAGCAGGTGACATTCAAAATGGGGACATTTATTTCCACACAGGCATGCAAGCAATGCAATGAATGGGGGGGGGGAATGTGGAAAAAGACATGAACAAAAACCTACAGCCGATGTCTATTTATTATGTACATGCACTTAATCAGTTTGTTACTTATGGACAAGGCGCCACAGACTTTCATGCAAACCCCAAGAAAGAAAGGAAGAATCGGGCTTGTGAGCCTTTATAATTGCTCGGAGCCGGGATGACCGAAAGGGGCTCCGAGAGACCGAGCGGGCTACCTGCCACCCTCTTGGTGACTCACTGGGCGACCCTCGATGTCTCTGCCCGCACTCCAACCTCTGAACTCTCCAGCTCTCTTCCCGACTCCACCACACCAGCGCAGCATGAACTTGAACGCTCTCTCCCAGCACTCTGCTCCAACTCGTTCGTTCTTCGTCAACGACTCGGCGTCTCTTCAACCGCTCAACTCTCCGGACTCCAGGCTCCAAACTCAACTGGACTCTAGGCGTTTCAGCACGGCTTTTTATCGGGTTCGGGGGGGGGGGGTGCTTGCTCTTTCACCTTCGACCCTTCACCCCTGGCTGGCTCCGCCCCTTTCGCCGTTCTGATCCGATCTTGCCATCAAACGCGGTCGTGTTAGGAATCACTGTCTTCACGCGGACGTGTTTGGAATCACCGGCTTCACGCGGACGTGTTTGAAATCACCGGCTTCACGCGGACGTGCTTGGAATCACCGGCTTCACGCGGACGTGCTTGGAATCACCGGCTTCACGCGGACGTGCTTGGAATCACCGGCTTCACACGGTTGTGGTGAAGATAGTCAGGAGACGATGGCGGTTGTGGAGAAGATGGTGAGGAGATGATTTTTTAAAATAAAAGACAGAAAAGAATAACACTACCTCAAAGATTCACAGCTCGGTACACGAATAATTCCCATTATACATTGGTGGGGAAATCTAACCGGGACACACACTTATCGACATAACTGATCTTCGGGGAACCTGAATGGTGATCTGTGAATTTCCACAACCGTAACAATATTTTAAAAAATGCATTGGGCCTGATATGTTCTCCTGGATCAAGCATTACATGGCGGAGGTATGCGCTCTACCGAGTGCCCTTCTAGTTTGAAGTTCAAATTCTGCTGCAACAGCAAACCCATTTCTTATGGGATGCCAGACAAGTGCACCAACAATGACACATACATTCATGTGCACAAGTAAAAAAAAGGACAGGTTTATAAGGTGCTGCAACTATTTCATATATTGCTGGTAATATTTTTGAGAAGATTCAAAAGGTGGGTCATTCCATGTCAAATCATCAAAGAATCTGCCGTCATCTCTCAGATTTTTGTAAAACTTTGGGAACCAATTGGGACCTACGAAAAAAGGCAAGAACTCAAATATTTTTGCTAACAGCCTCTTAATTAGTGAGATACAGACTAACGAACTTTGGACTAATCAGCACGACGTCGCGAATTCAAATGGCCATATCTCTAAAAGTATAACACCGAGAGAGCTGGTTTTGGTGTCATTTTAAAGGTATTTTCATGCCCTATGAATTTGTCTGGGCAACATTTTCCTACCTCCAACCACAAAAAAGTTATCACAAAATATAAACTTCAATCGTGAATCCCCAAAAAATGTATCCTTCAAATTTCCTCAAATTCATCCCAGAGGTACCTTATGATGTCAAGAAGCTTCCACATAAATTTTGTGATGGGAACTCCAATAGTTTCTGAGATATGAGCAATAATGTACATGTACGTATGGCATATAGGTTCGAAAATCAGCATTTGTAATGTATTATACAATCAATAAGTGAGTTCAAGTACACAGTGTTCACTAACCTGACTTAGGCTTTCAATTTCCTCTTCAATGCAGCAGCAGCAGCACTTGTTTCTTCCCCTCAGGCCCAGTTGAAAATGAAAGTATATGATACTTCAAAGCACTTGATGGCCGTTCCCTGTGTTCCCTGTCATGGCTAGGTTAGAATGATTGTATAATACATAACAAATGCTGATTTTCGAACCTATATGCCATACGTACATGTACATTATTGCTCATATCTCAAAAACTATTGGAGTGCCCATCACAAAACTTATGTGGAAGCTTCTTGACATCATAAGGTACCTCTGGGATGAATTTGAGGAAATTTGAAGGATACATTTTTTGGGGATTCACGATTGAAGTTTATATTTTGTGATAACTTTTTTGTGGTTGGAGGTAGGAAAATGTTGCCCAGACAAATTCATAGGTCATGAAAATACGTTTAAAATGACACCAAAACCAGCTCTCTAGGTGTTATACTTTTAGAGATATGGCCATTTGAATTCGCGACGTCATGCTGATTAGTCCAAAGTTCGTTAGTCTGTATCTCACTAATTAAGAGGCTGTTAGCAAAAATATTTGAGTTCTTGCCGTTTTTCATGGGTCCCAATTGGTTCCCAAAGTTTTACAAAAATCTGAGAGATGACGGCAGATTCTTTGATGATTTGACATGGAATGACCCAGGTACAGCATCAAAAATAAAAACATGAGAGAAAAAAAAACACAAGCGTTTTTCGCTTTAACCATTTTTACACTCGCCAGAGAGTATTGCATTTGGGTCTGTTTGTTTATTTAATTGCCTGCCTGTCTGTCTGTCTGTCTGTCTGTCTGTCTGTCTGTCTGTCTGCACATAATGTACCAAACCAACGTAGGCCACAAATACCACCTCATGATGGACACTATTACACGTTATCATTTTTCAACCAAGTACCTCAAAAAAGTATGTACAATTAAAATGTGAGTACGTCTATAAAGTATGTACAATTAACCCTTTGAACCCTAGCGGCCGTTTTACGAGCCACTATTCAAACCTCCATATGCCCGAGAGGTTGGATTTTTCTCTATGGGAGAACCGAAAGTCCAAGGAGCTCAGGGTTCAAAAGGTTAAAATGCGAGTACGTCTATAAAGTATGTACTATTCTATAAAGAACGTACAATTGATGGCGTCGTTTTTCCAACTGCAGACATCCATGAAATAAACCACCAAGCCTGCCACGTTCATACGAGGTAATCCCGCAAAGTTCAAAGCCCACTCACTGGCAGGGATGGTCAGGGAGGACGGGTAGAATGTGCCGTCCATAGGCCCACATCATCGGGAGTTTTTTGCAGTTCAGGTTGCAAGATATCAACTTTTGGGGGAGTTTATCAGAAAGTTATCCTAATCTTTCATTGTGCAGAGGCACACTCCTTTCTCTCAGGTACTTTTCTCCAAATATTTTTGGCTTCATTTAGAAGCTTTGAAAGCCATTTTAGGTTATAATCCTTATCTGGCACGCGTGCTGTATGTTCCCTGGCGCGCACCAAGCATTTTGGAGTTGATGTCATTTTGAAAGTTGCGCATTGTTTGTATACAAAAATCAAGGCTCATGGAAGAGTTATAGAAGGGTGTGTTGAAAAAGGATTTAAAATGCAACTTGGTGACAGTGAGGCCACAGTTATATACAACAAGGAAGGTAATTGAGAGGGAGAGAGGAGAAACACAGTAACCTGCAAGTACATCGTGGTAATCGGGGTTTTAAAGATCATGGATCGTGAGAGGATGGGGCTGTCGGTGGTTGGGGGGAGGGGGGAGCAAAGATGGTGATGCACCACTTGCTTGAAGCCCTGGAGGTAAAAGCACGATTAAAGTCTCTGGAAGGCAGTTTCATCAACAGGAGAAAAGAAGAACAAAAGATTTGAGGTGTACAGCATGAGCCTGGATTTTTGGTGTTTAACCAGGACAGGGTTACTGGTAGAGTGTGTCCTGAGGAAGCTAGGGAGGGTCAAAGGACTGAGATAGCCGAGAGAGAGGAAGACCGGAGGAGAGGAAGTGGAGACAGAGAGGCCACCAATAAAGTTGCTTTATCAGGTTCATGATGAAGCAACATTTTCACCCAGAAATGAAGATTGTAATAAACAACATTGTGAACGTTTTAATGTTTTCTTTTTTCATTCATTGAGGAAGTCAGTAAAGTGAAGTTCAAAAAGCCCTAATCTTAGCTACTCAAAAGTTCAACAACTATTGTTGTAACGTCCACTCATTATCTCCACGCTTTCAAAAAATTAAAATAAAAACAGGGGGATGTTATAATTCGCTCCATCTGTCCATCATGCTATCTCCTCCTAATCATTTTTGCAGAAATTCACCAAACTTGGGAGTTATGATCACCACGTGACAAGAAGGTGCGAGAGCAGTATCATTTTGGCAGCACACCCTTGGGTGAGGTCAAAAGTTCAAATCCCAAAACTGCAATTACGGGCACATTTTTAAACATTTTTTCATGAATCCTTGTATATGCAATCAACATTGGGGAACACATTAAATATGTAATGATTCGTTGGATTTGACCCCCGGTTCATGCTCGAGGGGTGCGGACCTGCAGTGACAGGGCTTAAAACGGGGAAAAAAACTAGAGGGGGAGCACTCGGTAGAGTGCAAAACCTCCGCCGCCAATACTGCTAGGTCACTCAAGTGAACCTGATATCCTATTCATTCAATTTGACGTCAACAGTGCTCACAGAGTTATAGTTTGCAACTTTCCCTTTTACTTTTACATACTAAATTCATTCGTCATAACCAGATTCCTTGAGACAGAAATTGATTTTACGTGGGTATATCCACCTGGTTTCAAAATCAGGCGCAATTATAATTTTGGCATGTTTTATGTTAGAAATCACTTATAACATGTAGAAATGCAAAAAAAAAAAAAAAAAAAAAAAATTAAAAATCGAAATTTTGTTGAAAAAAAAAGTTGCAAAATTTTGCTTTTTTTTCTTTAACATTTTTTTAAATTTTTTTGGTTGGAAATCACTTAAAACATGTAGAAATGCAAAAACAAAAATTGAATTATTTTTTCAAAATGGCCACCATAGCAGCCATATTGGACTTTGGCCCAGGTCCAAAATCTAATGGCATGATCCTTGGACCATACCTAATCACCCCACCAAGTTTCGTCGAAATCCGTCGAGGAGTTTTTCCGTAATACTGTTCACAAACAAACAAACAAACAAGCAGACAGGGGTGAAAACAGTAACCTCCATCCGTCTTCGATGGCGGAGGTTAAAAATTCACTCAAAATTGGATATTTGGCCATTCCTGGTGGAACTTTTTTCCAGATTTCAACTTTGCTCTCGGTAAGAAGCGTGGGGATTTTCGGTGGTGTGCCATTGCCTTCGCCCTAATTCACTACTATCCTATAAAATATAACACTACAAAAACTAGAGGGGGAGCACTCGGGAGAGTGCAAAACCTCCGCCGCCAATACTGCTGAGTTACTCAAGTGAACCTTATATCTTATTCATTAAATATGATGTCAACAGTGCTGACAGAGTTATAGTTCTTTTCTCCAACATTTTTTTTTGGGGGGGGGGGGGGTTGGAAATCACTTAAAACATGTAAAAATGCAAAAAAATAAAAATAAAAAAATAAAAAAAAATCGAAATTTTGTTGAAACAAAAGTTGCAAAAAAAATTTCTTGAACAATTTTTTTTTGGGGGAGGGGGGTTGGAAATCACTTAAAACATGTAGAAATGCAAAAAATAAAAAATCGAAATTTTGTTGAAAAAAAAAGTTGCAAATTTTTGGATTTTTTTCTTTTTTTTCTCTAACAATTTTTTATTTTTTTTGGTTGGAAATCACTTAAAACATGTAGAAATGCAAAAACAAAAATTCAAATATTTTTTTTAAATGGCCACCATAGCGGCCATATTGGACTTTTCACGAAGTCCAAAATCTAATGGCATGATCCTTGGACCATACTTAACTCCCCCCCCCCCCCCAACCAAGTTTCGTCGAAATCCGTCGAGGAGTTTTTCCGTAATACTGTTCACAAACAAACAAACAAGCAGTCATAGACTGGTACTTACGAAATTGTCAACTTGACCTCTGACCTTGTCTAATAAAAGCTGTCTCTCGAGAAGGTAGCGAAGCAAACCAGAAGTTTCTACGATGATTCTGTACCAAACCATCAAAAACCGAGTGTTTGACCTCACTGTGACCTTGACCTTTGACCGATTTTGACCAAAATCTAATCAGCGCTAGCCATCACCCTCCTGAATCACGTGGTGCAATTTGACATTGGTAGCTTCTTCCGTTCTCGAGTTATCATTTTTGGGATGTTTGACCTCACTGTGACCTTGACCTTTGACCGATTTTGACCAAAATCTAATCAGCACTAGCCATCACCTTCCTGAATCACGTGGTGTAATTTGAAATTGGTAGCTTCTTCCGTTCGAGTTATCTATACCAAACCATCAAAAATCGAATATTTGACCTCACTGTGACCTTGACCTTTGACCGATTTTGACCAAAATCTAATCAGCACTTGCCATCACCCTCCTGAATCACGTGGTGTAATTTGACATTGGTAGCTTCTTCCGTTCTCGAGTTATCGTGCTTACAAACAAACAAACAAACAAACAAACAGAAACAGAAGGCATCAATATACTTACGAAATCTTTAGATTTCGTAAGTAACAAACAGAAAGGGGGTGAAAACACTAACCTCCGTCCATCTTCGATGGCGGAGGTTAAAAAGTCACTCAAAATTGGATATTTGGCCATTCCTGGTGGAACTTTTTGCCAGATTTCAACTTTGCTCTCGGTAAGAAGCGTGGGGATTTTCAGTGGTGTGCCATTGCCTTCGCCCTAATTCACTACTATCCTCTAAAATATAACACTACAAAAACTAGAAGGGCACTCAGTAGAGCGCATACCTCTGCCACGCAATGCCCGATCCACGAGAACATATCAGGCCCAATACATTTATGAAATATCATGCTGTCCGATACTATATCGTTTTGGGCCCTCTCCCTCAATGACGAAACACTTAAAATTATCAGATCCAGATCTGGATTCGGATCTTCACCAAAATTAAATCGGTTCGTTCTTGCCACACACCCATGTCCACCAAGTATCATCCGAATCCGTCGACAACTTTTTGAGATATCGTGCTATATATCGTTTTTGGCCCCATCTCTTAATGGTGAAGAATCACTTTTAAAATTCTAGTCGTCAGATCCGGATCGTCACCAAAATCTAATCAGTTTGTCCTTGTCACACACCGAACCTGTCCACAAAATTTTATCCGGATCCATCCACAACTTTTTGAGATATCCTGCAAACAAAACGGAATAAAAGTTAATAAACAGGCACGGATATCTTGTTGCAGTCCACCATGGTTGTGTACTCAATGTATTTACCAAATCACATTCTTGGCAAAATCAAAGAAAGTAAATCACAAATCTCTACTCCTAGTCAGCATTTTAAAATATTGTCAGTATTGTAAATCTTAAAAACTGTACTTATATTAAAGACTAAGTATAATTGGGAAAGAAAGCTGCTGTTGGAAACCATGGTTTATTGTCGGAATAATGTACTAAATTTGTCGGAAATTTTTTTATTATTCTCATATTTTTCTGCCCCGGGTGATGGATTACTCACTTTTCTGGAGAAAGGAGGGAGGGAGGTATGCTGTAATCGCAGTTTCACTAATTCGGGGAGGGTGGCCAATTTGGTACTTTTTCAGAAAAGTGGAGGGGGCATGATCGATTCAAGCCAAATGACCGTTTAACATTGCCAATGATAATGCCTTGTGAAGATACTGTAGCTCAACGAAGCAGGGCCTAGTTGGCATGGTAGTTGGCACGATAGTTTGGGAAATTTCCTGATGATGCCGTGATATTACATATGAAGCTCATCTTGTTCTTTTGCTTCGTTAATTGCAAAAATTTTAACCACATCGTGGGGTTGAAATGGGGGTTGAGCTTACGGCCCAAGTCCTTCTGGAACCGGCGTGCCAGGGCAGTTGTCAACGGGGAAAGGAATTTCTGCCGGCCAAAAATCGGAAGCTCATGTACTATGTTAATTTGTTTGATGTATTTTCCTCTTCTTCTTTTTTTTTCTTTTTTTTTTTGCGAACCTTAAAATAAAAATAATAATAATAATAATAATAACAACAATCTTGGCCACCCTTTATGCATTTAGAACTCTCCTACTTCTATCTTTTCTTTGAAAGTTAGCAAGAACTCTTATAACTTCTCGCGAAGCTATCACAGTAAATGCGGCATACAGTCTGCTTGATATACAGCAGAGTATAAAAAAAAAAATCACTCGTGAAGTTATCATTTGACTGATCATATGATGATTCATCAAACCATGGACAGATTTCTGGAGTTCAGGAGCAATATTATATAAATAATTAAAAACAGATTCAATCGGAGATGCGTGTTATCCTTCAAGGTCAACATTTCCTCAATAACCTTTGTCAATCTATTTTCAAGCAACATGCAAATCAATCTTGGCACACGTTCGCATGTCCATCCGCACTCGTAGAAATAACAAAAAAAGACATTCTAAAAATAGTCTTCACTTTGAGGTCCATGGTCCACCAATGGGAACTGTCCGGAGTTCACAGGCTAAAGACCAGAGAGAATTCTTTCCAAATATAGTAATAATAATTGATGGCAAAACAACCAAAACAAAATAACACGACCTGACCACCAAAACCAACACCACCCACCTCGACAGTTTGCTTTGCCACACAAACTTCCTCGTTTTTATCCTCTCCTAATCTGTTGTATCCCGATGTTTTGTCTGTCTTCGTTTGAAATGCATTGTTTATGTAAACAGAGCCAGGAGTTGCCAAACAACAGTAGTACAAAGTTTTGGGTACATTACAACACGTTTGGAAAGGAGCTGAAAACAGAGACCAAGCAGAATGATGCCATATAAAATTTCCAAATCCATTGCCTTTGGACAGGATGGGGAAGAAGGGGTAAAGGGGGAGGTGGCATGACAGAGTTGCAAACCTTACCTTTGTATCCAGAAACATTTCCCAACAAGAAGAAAGATCACCAAAAGCTTTCATTCTACGAGTCTAGATCAGTAACGGGCTACACACTTTTTTTTTTATAGCGTGGGCCGCACGATCGGCCCGCAAGATTGAAATCGGGCGTGTGCACCAACCACAACCACTCGTTGTAAATGATAGGGAGCTCCGAAAAAGATTTCCCCATTGCGAAGTACAGGCAACAGACAAAACGTGCCCTACTGATGAAAGTCTAACGGAGCAACCTCGGCAGGGTTGTTTCATCATGCGTGTGGGCAACAGCCAACAAAATGTCTCGTGGGCCACACTCAGAAGCCTGATGTGCCACAAGTGACCCTTGGCGTGCAGGTTGCCCACCACTGGTCTAGAACATCATTGCAAGCAAGTTGAGACGAACCATTCTTACCCATTACAGCATTTCCAGTAAATATATAAATACAGAATATCGTGTTCGCTGCACATTAGTAAAAATAAAGTCTCGAGTTTTTCTTGTATTTTAGAATTTTGATTTGTCTGGCAGACGATCCAGATCAATACGTGTTCTTCCAACTTGGCAATAGTTTGTACAAGTTGATTGATTCACCAAAAATTGAATCAATTCGTCCTTGTCACACACCCAACATGTCCACCAAGTTTTATCCAAATCCGTACACAACTTTTTGAGATATGGTGCTATATATCATTTTTGACCCCAAGCTCTCAATGGTGAAGAATCACTTTAAAAATTCTTGTAGTCGGATCCGATCCGGATCGTCACCAAAATCGAATCAGTTCGTCCACGGGGTGGACAAGATGGATTTGGCAACAAACCTACATGAGGAAAAATTGGAAACCTGGAAAGAGGTGAGCTTGGGGGAGGGTCAACAGGGTAGAAAAGATCATGGTTTTGGATGGGGGACGATCTGAGATGGTGATGAACAGCTATCTTGAAGCCCCGGAGGGTAGAATGAGATTGAAGTATGACATTCACAGGTGGGAAAAAAGAGGAACAAATGAATGGAGGTGAGCAATGATTTTGGATTTTGGGAGATTCACCAGAAGGGGATAACTGGCAGACCATGTGCACCCTGCAGAAACCTGGGTGGGGGGATGAGAAGAGCAGAGGATGCAAAACGAAAAGTGATGGGGAAGAAGACAAAAAAGACAGAGAGACCACCGACCTGTCTGTGACGTGAGAGCGATAGGCCCATAGACTCGGCTTAATTGTGAGAGATTCCAATGATCTTGAGGGCCTTGGTTTCCATGACGTCACGCCGAGCAAGGTGTAAAGCAGGGGAGCCAGCCCAGAGGGGAGAGCGGTACTCCGAGCAGTACTCCATCAAGCTGCAGATGAAGACCTATTCGGAAGATAAATTATCCTGAAAAGAGCGTAAGACTTACCATAGAAGACAAGAGGAGAGAGGGATGACATTGATAACTCGCCAACTCTTCAGAGAAAGATGCCACGGGATATTTCATGTCCATCAGCTCATGCAAGCAGACGGGACACCAGGCTCAACGTCCATCTGACGGGATGGTATACTCGGTGACCAAACGTCATGCTGGCATCCAGTTCATCGTAGGGTCGGGAATCGAACCCAGGCCATTCAGCTTCAACAATTACACAAGTATGCTCCCGAGACTGCACCACCCTGTCAGATTTCTGTGAATGATGCAGGAGGTGGAAATAATTAATTAGTAGGGAAATGTTATTTATTTAAATAATTAAAAACTAAAATCGTTGGCGGGATTTGTGCAGTTTCTTCCTGAGAACATTTTGAACGGCCTCCCGTCTCGTCCGCACTTCCCCAGCACGCCATCAGGCACGAAACATCACGTGACCTGCTCGCCAACCACAGCAACCGAGCTGCACGGTGATCGTCTCGATCAGATCGTTCCCCAATTCACAGAAACACACCTCGTCACTGCAGACGCTGCACGACGACCATCACAACAATGAGCCAGAAACACAACCCCGGACGGTCCCGACCCGGGGCTGGACGGTCCCGAACCGGGGGCTGGACGGTCCCGAACCGGGGGCTGGACGGTCCCGAACCGGGGGCTGGACGGTCCTGGACACGGGGCTGGACGGTCCCGACCCGGGGATGGACGGTCCCGAACCGGGGGCTGGACGGTCCCGGACACGGGGCTGGACGGTCCCGAACCGGGGATGGACGGTCCCGACCCGGGGATGGACGGTCCCGAACCGGGGGCTGGACGGTCCTTCCCGTATTCGAACAGGAATACCGTTATCGGCCCAAGGTGCCATTCATTCCAATCGGCCTCAACCGAATAACCTTCCAACACGTCGCCGATTCACGGGGTGAGGAACCATCGCGGATACATTACCGATTGCGATCATGACGGCGCTTTGAAAGGCCTCCTCACGTCCCCTACTGTACGTCACACCGGCGAGGGGGAAACTGTACCCGCACACACGGTCAGCGGACTCACTGAGGGCCCGACGAGCGTGTTCAATCAAATAAATAATAACAATGCCAACCTCATCATCGTCGAGCTCGAGCTTGTCCGTTGTCAGTTGTAACGGTCGCGATGTGAAACGAAGTGCTGTCGACTAACGGTCCACTTCCCTCGCCCTGAAAACGTGTGAGGAGGCGAGCGGGGGGAGGGGCAGTGAGGAGGGGAGCGGGGGGGAGGGGCAGTGAGGAGGTCCTGTGAGGAAGGGAGCGAGCGGGGGGAGGGGCAGTGAGGAGGTCTTGTGAGGAAGGGAGCGAGCGGGGAGGGAGGGGCAGTGAGGAGGTCCTGTGAGGAAGGGAGCGAGTGGGGGGAGGGGCAGTGAGGAGGTCCTGTGAGGAAGGGCGCGGGCGGGGGGGGGCGGGGCAGTGAGGAGGTCCTGTGAGGAAGGGAGCTCGGCTCGTTTGATGTGAACTTCGAAGGAGGGATGGTGGATGGGTGGATAGGAATGGCAAAACAAATGTACCACAACCAGTACAGGGCGTAGATTGCGGTAAAAGTGAAAAAGTGTGGTGAAGGGAAGGAGGAAAAGGAGGAAGAGAAGGAAGAAGAAGAGGAGGAGGAAGAGGAGGAGGAAGAGGAGGAGGAAGAGGAGGAAGAGGAGGAAGAGGAGGAAGAAGAGGAAGAAGAGGAAGAAGAGGAAGAAGAGGAAGAAGAGGAAGAAGAGGAAGAAGAGGAAGAAGAGGAAACGCCGTTGTAGTGTAAATTAAATAGTGAAAGTGGGGGATGGGACCCTCGAATAGCTGCAGACGAGATGTGGGATGTCGAGGGTGTTCCAAAAACACCTGGACAACTTTCGTTGTTAATCGCGAACGGAGTGAGCTTCATACTTAACGCGTGCACGTGAGAGAATAGGAAACAACAACACAATACCATGGCAATTGTGAATCCGTGTCGTTGCCTATGACCATTTTGCTTCCGTTTTTGTTTTGTTTCTATTTTTTTTTCCGGTTTTTGTCATGGGGAATGATACATGCCGGGAGATCATGACCCGAAGTGTTTATTTATTTATTTATTCAATTATTTTTTTCCCAAAGTTAATTTTAATAAAGATATCTCCGGCATCATCAAAAAATATTTTTTAATCGTGATTTACATTATTTGATCGCTGATCCCGAATCCAGGCCGAAGTAACCGGAAATTGCGTCAAAATCATCAGCTGTGCGGCGCTTACACGTACCACGGTGTAGTTGGCAAGTATACAGTCGTGAACCAGTTATAGGTGAAGTCAGAAGCGAATGTAAGAAGAATTCTACGTTCGCTTCTAGGCTTTGCCTATTCCATGTTATAAATATAAAACTACAAACGATACAACAACACCTTTTGTTTTATACGATACAGAAACTCAATGTTTTGACAAAACACCTCGGGAGGAATCCAAGGAGAGTTTGGTGGTTTTTAGCCGCTTCTCGCAAAGCGAACGTTGGCTCTAAGGCTTCTTCTTCTTCCTCTTCCTCTTCTTCTTCTTCTTCTTCACTCAACGTGCTGCGGTCGCAGATTTGCGACAAGATGACAAAAAAATTGAAACTATTTATTTATTTATTTTTGGTTATCCGTCTCAGTTGACACGTCCAAGTTGTGTGTTTTCTTACTAATACAACTTGAAACAAGTGCCAGGCATAACAAATCCCGCCCATTTAAAGCATAAAGTCATTTTGGGGATAAAATTTAAATTTTATACATCCTTAACCCCGATCTTCACAAATATGCATTTTTCACTATAGGAATGGGTAGGATTATAAGTGACAAATAGAATAAGGTTTACTATAACCTTAGCTTGAAGTAAATCGGATCATTTTTGACGAAGTTATGAGCGAAAAACGATTTTGATCTTTTCGTGACCTTGACCTTGACCTTTGATTCAATTGGACCCAAAAGTTAATGGGGTCGTGCAAGGTTCATTGCCCACCTGTGGATTAAATTTGATAGTGTTTGCTAAAGCCGTTTTGCCGTAAAGTTGCTAACAGACAGACAGAAAAACAAATAAGCCGGTAGGCGGACATGGGTAGTCGACTACCCAATAGAACCTGACGCAATGGGCCCGTTCGATGGGGAATGACCTGAGGATTAAGCACAAGAAAATTCATGATTCTAGCTTCAAGGGTTAATGCTGCAGATTGTTTTTTCGTTAAAATACCCCCACATTTAGAGGTTTTTCGGCCGTTGCTAGGCAACGGAGGGGTCCATAGCAACGGTTCTTTTTCACACATAACTAGGACATACCATGAACCTACCATACCAGTTTCATGTATATCTGACTCATAGTCTCTGAGATATAACAAACTTCGTTTTTTTATTGTTTTCGACCAGGGTTCATTCAAAGTCTATCTTCTCCGACAGTTTTCATAGGATCCGGCTGGAAATTTTTGACAATATGGCTGAATGTACTGCCCACAGTCGCTCGTGGCCCGATTTTTGATTTTCGAAAAAAAAATTTGGGATTTTTTTTGAAAATTTCAAAGGTCCGTTGCTAGGCAACGGTGGTGTCCATAGCAACGGTTCTCATTTGCACACAACTCGGTCATGGTATGAACCTACCAACCAAGTTTCATCGAAATCGCCATTGTATTAATGGAGTACTGGACCGAACAGACATACATACAGACAAGCCGGTAGGCGACATGGCTGCTCGCTCAAGATGGAAAACTGGCCGACGCGACTAGCCGATATTCATGTACATGCTATCAATCAATTTAGCACAATAAATATGATTATCACAGCCCTCTTAGTTTGCGCCCAGAAACCCGCCTTGTGAAATTTCAGGCATGTTTCCAAAGAGGCTCTAACAAATGGCAGCCCTGGTAATTCAATTTATCTATTCGCTAAATATTTTATTTTTTTTATATGATACTGTAAGACATTCTCCTTGGGCACAAAAAAACAGGTCCCTCAGAGGTCCAGTTTCAGAGGTATTAATTTTTTTTGTACAGTCCACAATAAGTGTACGATGTACGATAAAGTATTTTAGCTGTTGCTAAGCAACGGAGGTGTGCATAGCAACCATTCATTTTTGTGTACGTGCTCGCCACATTGGACACATTTCACCCAAGTTTCATCAAAATCAGACTCTTTCTCTTAGAGATATTCGCAATTAACCGTTTCTGAAATGTTCGACATGCACACGCTCAAAACCTATCTCCTCCTACAAATAATTTTTGTTAGGGCTGCAAATTGGCATGAAGGGAGCTAGGTAGATTGCGCACAGAACTCTAAGCTTCGATTTTTCGAATTTTTTGTTGTTGATTTTTTTCGATTTTTTGACCACTTTAAAGGGCCGTTGCGATGCCGTTGCTAGGGCCCGGGGTCCCATTTTCGAAAGCACACGATTCCCAGAAATAATTGGTCCTGCCTACCAAATTTCATTGGAACCGGTTGAGTGGTTTAGCCCCTAGGCTTGACCAAAGTTTCGCGGACAGACAGACGGACAGATGGAAATGTCCAGAATAAGGGTGCTCGAAGAGCAGCCAATAAAATCGACATGATTGATCCCGACGGAGACACCATTGACCAAGTTCGTGGGTTGTCAGCGCCGTCGGGTGGACGAGTCCAACAACGCGATCGACGAGGGTTGTTGATAATGTCACGCGCGTATCCTGTACCAGCCAACAGTATCCTGTACTCGGTTGTACCAGCCAACACAACCCCCCCCCGCCCCCCCTCCCCGTCGAGCACATTAGTGGACTCGCCCTATTTACAGATTACTCCCACACAACCTGACAGTCACTGTATGCACATGCATCACTGCTGACGACAATATGGTGGGCCCTGCATCGATTGAGGTCCTGTGATATGCTGGCAAAATGGAAATAAGAGTTGGTTTTTGTTCCAAAATTTGGAAATAAAAATTAGGGTGAAAAATAATATCCGTTTGTGAGGTGAAACTGAAACATATGCAAAGTCCAAAGGGGGAGGGGGGTGGGGTGCGCAATCCCCCTGTACTGTACACAATCACTGTACCCCCCCCCCAATCCACCCTTGCATCCATAAATAAAATTTCTCAAACAAAGAACATTTCTCAACTTTACTTACTTTTTTTCGTTTCCAGTTGTCACCTGTGACACGTGACGTCACATTTACTGCAAATGGCATCCCCACAGTAACGAGCAGTGTTCCCTGGTTTATGGAGGACAAGTGATGATAAATGGTGATGAATGCAATATTGTTGTGGGGCCTGGTGTCGGCGGCGAGCACGACCACTAGGTGGAACAGTAGAGTCGGCTCCACCAAACACCCGGAATCTTGATCGTGCTTCTCGGAGAACTCCGAAAGGCCCGGGTCCCTTACGCTTACAGGACCGTGAATCGCCAATAATTCGACCGCGTGGGATAGGGTTAATTCCCATTAGACTAGGGACGGGACCCTAACTAGAAACACGTACTTACCGACATAACTGATCTATAGGACCTGGCTGTTGTGTGCTCATGGTTTCCAAATTCGCAACAATATGATGATCTTGACAAATCTTGGCAATAAAACTTTGAGGAATGTTCTTTCATTCACAAGCTTTGATTACGGTTTGAATTTGGAACGGTAATTTGGAACGGTCAAACGGGTCAAAATATGGGTCACTTGCCATGTAAGCTTCAATGTGAGCTGCGTTTGTCGCACGCATGACATAAAGGCGGTACACGAGTTCTTGCCATGTTCAGCTCAACATGTTTGCATCCACCAGTGTGCGTGTAGCTGTGATCTGAGAACGAAGATGCTGCAGGTTTGGAGACATCTTTGATAAAACCCCAACAGAACAAAATACAATCAAGGGCGGTTATATTCGGTGAGAGTGGGGGCCAGGTGGTTGGTCCGTCTCAGCTAATCTAGTGATCTGGAAATTTTTCATTCAGGACGGCTCAAACGATGAAGGCCCAACGAGGGAGAGCGCCGTCCTGTTGAAAAATATCGGGTTGCAGGTCTTCTTTTTGTGGGAAGGCGAATCCTTACAATATGTTCATGTAAGTTGTTGAGGTCACTGTATCCTCTACAAAGAAAAACAGACCCACCAAGCAGTCATGGAGAGGGCCACACCAACCACTGACATTTGGACTATCACGTGTGAGTTCAATGACCAAGTGGGGGTTTTTAGAGCCCCAGATCCTCACATTGTGCCGGCTGACCTTCTCCGAGACATGAAAGCAAGCTTCGTCTGTGAACATGATCTTTTTTCAGGAAATCTTCGTCATCCTCTATGCGAATGAGCATTTCCAAGGCAAATACCTTGCGTTTGGGTCCGTCATTTGGTTTGAGTTCCTGCAGAATCTGCACCTTATCGGCATAAAGCTTCAGTCTTTCATGTAAAATCCTGTGTACAGTGGCAGTTGGTAGTCCCAGTTCTCTAGATGCTTGTCAAATTGATTTTCCGGCAATTTGTTGAAATGATTCACGTACTCGTTCAACGTCTGCTGCACTTGTGCTTGGTCCACCGGTACTTTTCTGTTTTTGACAATTTCCAGTCTCCTTAAACCTCTCGTACCACTCTCTGATGCAAGTCCGCGATGGCGGATTCCTTCCATACCTTGTACGGAAATAACGCTGAACTTGCGTGTTGGATCTCGTGTCGATGAACCATTCGACGCACTGAGCTTTCTCCTGTGGAGTCGCCATTTTCTTTTACATTAAACCACCAAACCTGAAAATAAAGAAAACTTTATGAGTTTCTGTATCACATCAAACAAAGGGTATTGTATCATTTGTGGTACTAAATATATTCACAGCCAAAGTTGTCCAGATCTTTTTGGAACAACCTGTAGTTTGTAGTAGAAGGGATGTCGGGTTAAAATAGGAACTAGGAATACTTACCCCACACAGTCTTGAGAAGGACTTGGTGCGAGCCAACTCTTCTGGCGGCAAATTTGTAATTAAAAACATCGGGGCAATAGCTCTGGGCGCTCACCTGGTAGCGGCTGAATAAGATAACCAGGGAACCACGAGTTGGCATGGATGACCCACAAACTATGTAATGGAGAAGAAAGTAAATACCTGTGGAATTTTTTTTAATGCCATGAACAAACTTTTGTACATCATGGGTGATAAAAGTTCCAGTCAAGTTTCATTGAAATTGTGTGTGTGTGTGTGTGTGTGTGTGTGTGTGTGTGTGTGTGTGTGTGTGTGTGTGTGTGTGTGTGTGTGTGTGTGTACTGTCAAAGAAAGCAACTGCATATTTTGGGGGGGCACCCCCAACATAGAATCCCTGAGACCTCAAGTGTTTTTTTCATGTCGTGAACAAACTTTAGTCCACTACAGGGTGATGAAAGTGGTGGTCACGTTTCATCGGAATTGTGTGTAGTTTCTGAAAAGAAAGCAAATACCTCTTTTGGGGGGCAACTTCCCCATAGAGCCCCTTCGACCTCGAATTTTTAATGGCATGAACAAACTATGGTACATCATGGGTGATGAAGGTTGTGATCAAGTTTCAACAGAATTGCATGTGTAGTTTCTGAGAAGAAAGCAAGTACCTATTTTGGGGCACAACCCCCCCACCCCGTTAACCCCCTCAGGACCCTCATTTATAAATAACTAGTACGTGCCCGTACGTGCGTGCCCGTACGTAGGAAAAAAAATTGTGATGTCAATTGTGACGTGATAGCACCGTGTCTTCCCATTGGTTTGGTAAATAAATGGCCATAACTTGGGAACCACTTGTCCGATTAATATCAAACCTTGAAAAGGCACATACTCAGGTCCCCAGCAATATACCTGGCAAGTTTCAATGAGATCGGACCAGTGGTTGTCGAGAAACAGCGGTCACAGACAGACAGACAGACAGACACACAGAGATTGCTGGAATTATAGATTGATAAAAAAAAGATATCTCCAGCGAACTATACCGCTGAGGTTGTTTGCATTGATCAAATAATCCCGAAGAAAATTTGAATGAATCGGGAATTATTTTTTTAACAATTTTTTTCGTTGCCCGATTTGAACGGAACTTGATCCTGCAGGTCAATGTGAAAACAAGGACAAATGTGTCCAAGAGCAGCGTCCTAAAGGTTTTGTCAGCTAAAAATAAAAAAATAAAAAAATAATAATAATAATAATAATAATAATAATAATAAATAAATAAATAAATAATAATTAAAAAAAAAACAACTTCCGATATTTCGTCACGTGCCTTGATTAAGCCAATAGCGAGACCCGTCATAGTGTATTTACGTATTTACGAAATATAGTGTATTTACGAATTTACAATACATTAAATGGAATAATCTTTAAATAGTAACGTGAACTTTTCGAAACTTTAAAGCAAATGTCCGAATATATTTAAAAGTTCATGATCGACGCTCTCAAAAGGCACCGTCCATGTGAGGATGTGTACAGGTGCTCAGTATTTAAGGAGATCCGGATCGTGTATATACAAGAGCCGAGAGATTAAGGTTTTGGAAGAAGAAGAAGAAGAAGAAGAAGAAGAAGAAGAAGAAGAAGAAGAAGAAGAAGAAGAAGAAGAAGAAGAAGAAGAAGAAGAAGAAGAAGAAGAAGAAGAAGAAGAAGAAGAAGAAGAAGA
>NC_140966.1:3922500-4007500 GCF_056783735.1 Eptatretus burgeri
AACGAATGGATGCATGAACACAAACACGGTGCACGGGCCGCCACTGCAGGCCCGTGTTGTAGCTGCCAACGGGGCAGTTCTCGCAGCTTGCAAACTGTTGCTTTTACGATCCTGGCGCACATGGAAATGAACAGGGGGGGGCAAAGCAAAAATTGAACGGGGCTGGTGAACGTGGGCAGTGGGCATGGCATGGCAAAGGCAGCAGGCAAACACAGCCCGCAGAAGAAGGCTGCTGCAGGCAAACACAGCCGGCAGATGAACTGGCCGGCACAGGCCTTGACGCAAAACACGGCCAGCCGATGGCACAGGCCTTGCAGCACAGCAGCTGCAGACGATCCAGCCGGCACAGACCTTGCAGCAAAACACGGCCAGCCGATAGCACAGGCCTTGCAGCAAAACAACAGCTGCCGATGAAGTTGGCCGGCCTCCGCCTCGAAGAAAAACACGGCCAGCCGATGGAGTTGGCTAGCCTTTGCCGTTCAGTGGAGGTTGGTGGAGGGAGTGCGGTGGTGCTGGCCACTTGGAAGGCGGGCTCGGACCTACCTTCCTGTCTCCCTCCCACCTATCGCCTTTGCCTGTCACTGTACATACCCACTCCCTTAATTTGTCAAACCCCAATTTAGCCCCAACTTATTTTTTTTTGTTGTTTTTATTTTTACTTCCCCACTATAAATCGTCCCCTAACCCCCTTTACTGTCCTTGTTCGGCTAACCTATCCTGTCACCTAGCCTACTCCCAACCCCTACGTTCCCTTCCCGGAGGGGAACAAGGGAGAGCTAACGTCCTGTGTCGAGGCCCAACGAAGCCTCAGAATGGCCTCCCCAGAGTTCGGCGATCTTAACACCAAGTGGGTCCAGCGGCCCACAACGACAGCGAGGGGATGGATGGTGCGGAGGGGTACATCTCCTAATCTATCCTAACCATTTAACTGTTAAACTACCCCGGGGCTTTCAACAAGCGCCTCTCGCTTAAACTATTGGTTCTATCAACCCAGATTCCCGTCGCCTGTGTTGGTGTCCTTACAATTTCGGGCCTCGCCCCCCAATTTTCTCTCCGTGCCCTCACACGGTCTCCTGGCTGGGACACGTGGCTCCCTTTGGCAGGCACGACCCTCTGCCGATTCTCCCGCTATGGCACCCCCGGGCACTACACTGCCTCCGAGCCTACCAGCTCCCTAACACCGGGAGTGCCCCATGGCACCTCCCTGAAACGCACACGTGGCAGGCCGGCCTCCCGGGCCCCTTTCCGAGGGTCACCCGTGCCCACTACACTGCCCACGCGGCTAATGGCGCCCCGGGCCCCGCACCAAGCAGGCGCACCCGTGCCCACTACTCTATCCCGGCCCCCCATGGGCCCATGGCCTACCGCGGCCGACTAGCCTGGTGC
The DNA here is from genome assembly GCF_056783735.1 of Eptatretus burgeri. Lineage (NCBI taxonomy): Eukaryota > Metazoa > Chordata > Myxini > Myxiniformes > Myxinidae > Eptatretus > Eptatretus burgeri. Next base: position 3,923,887 of record NC_140966.1, read on the forward strand.
CCGGGGTACCCTCTCAGCGATACTCACCTTTCGCAGCCACGCTCCCAAGCCCGTCAACAGGGCTCCTGCACCCCTCCAAATGGGTCTCGAGCCTACTTTCCCACCAACAGCAAAACGACCTCCATTTTTCAATTTGACTAACCCAGCTAACTCACTCTACACTGACCCCGGGGTCCCTTGGGCGGGAGTCACTCCTCCCCCCAATCACTCATCGCACCATGCATTCCCCATTCACTCTACACACACAGACCCGCTGGCCTCACTCACTCACCAAGCACATGCTTCCACTTCACTCACCAACTCTCCAACACACACACCACTGAACTCTGCCATCCTTCTAACTACATCCCCTAACTAACTCGTGCTCCCACGTCGTCCCTTAAACTATAGCACGTTCCTTTTAACACTACGTAGCTAAGCTACGTCCCCACTACACATTCACAAGTCTGTCTCTGTCTCCAAATCATCAAAAATCATTTCCCATTTTCCCATCCTAAGTCTGGCTACAATCCCTCTAACTAATCCATTCCACGGACTCCATGAGGACTTACCCCTGCCCCATGGAGTCGGTCTAACTAAGCTAACCCTTCCCCCTAACTAGTTTTCATCCTGTGCCCAGGTAAGGGGGTCTTTCACCCCTTGCCCAGGAATCCTGTACACCCGAAAGTGAGGCTTGCTTTTTTTTTTTTCATGCGCAGCACCTGCGCGGCAACTCAGAGCTCGCGCACTTTGCACCTGCCCGTGACGTCATGCAGCTGCACGTGTTCCTCGTCCCTCCTTGGACGGGACCATCCGGCAGAGATACCCCTCCTGCCGGATTCCAACCACACGTGCAGCCATGACGTCACCGTGCGCAAAAAAAAACACAAGCCCCACGTCTCGAGGGGTTTCCCACGCGAACACATGTGCTTTGCCCGTTGGAGCTGAACACACACGATCGCGTGGAGAACCCATCCGGTCCAAATCCATTTACCTGCCTAAACTTTGTCCGTCCGCGGGATCGGCAAATCCACCGCGTGCGTTTCCGGACCGGGACTTCACTCTCGCAAGCGAGCACGTGGTGGTCTCGTGCGTTGCACAGCACGGACCGAGTGCTCACTGCTGGGTGAACCCGGCACGGTCCTCGAAACAACTACAGCCGCTACTCGGCTTTCTTTCTTCTCATGTCGCTGTCTCCGTCTCCATTCCACACACGCACACCTGCGTGTTACGACGCACACAGTCCACACCATTAAACTCACCCCGGGAGACGCGGCTGCGTGCTCCCGCATGCCAACCGACATCTCCCTCTCATACCGCTCTCTCACACACACGGTCTCCCTGGCACACAGCGACCTTGCACACGGCCGTTCACTCACGCGTGCCTCACTACTCACACAAACCATACTACTCACACGTGGTGCTCCATTCACTCGCGCGGGGGCACTCACCCGCGGTGCCTCACCCACACACGCGAGGGCACTCAACCGCTGTGCCTCATCCACACTGGCCGTTTCACTCACACACGGGGTCGCTTCCACACACGGGGACGCACTCACACCTTGCACCACACACACAGGGACAACCACACTGGGGATTCGTGTCCCCACAAGGGTCTCCGGGGCCTCTATACCCCCCAAGCTCTCCGTGCACCTGTCCACAGCACTCCTCCCCTCAACCTCGCAGAACACGACCGAACTCACCTGGTCATGACTCGCCTCAAGGGGGCATACTCCCTCCCCTCGTTCCTGGAGGAGGCCATCCAGGTGCTCGCACTGGGTCTCCACACGCTCCGCGAGCTCACCCCCTTTATCCTCCACTACCTCCGTGTGTGTGTGTGCGTCACTTACCCCGTCCAATTCACCCTCTATCTCCCGTGTCTCAACTATTATTATTTCCTTTGTCGTCACCTCGTGTCTCGTCTCACACGTTTTGGTCTCCCCATTTAATTTTTCCCTTTTGGTCACCGTCGATTCCTCTGTCACGACCCTCGCCCAACACGCCCCCTGAATTATTTTTTCACCCGCCTCCACCGCCGGCCTGTCAGCCGTTGCACCCCCACCCAGCTCGTTTGATCCCACACGTGGAGTCGCCATTTTTATCTCCCCGGTCACGGCCTTCATGCCCGCCTGCAGGCTTCGGCCCATGTTCTGCGTCTCACCCCGCAGCTTTTTCATTTCTTCCTTCATGTTTGCTTCCATTCCGTTTATTTGCTTGTTCATGTCTTTCATTTCGTTTTTTATTTCCGCATTCATTTGTGCCAGCATGGTGAATAGCTGGGCCATGTCGGATGCACTCAAGTGAGCCGTTTCGGCAGGGGTTGGGGAAGGGTCTTGGTGGAGAGGGGGGGGGGAGGTGTCATACACCGCGGCCGCTGCCGCACCCACCTCGGGCCCTGGGTTCAGTTGGGCGAGTCCGTGTTCCTGCACAATCAACATTTCCTGCTCGGGGATTCCATCCTGGACCATGGACTCTACATTATTACACATATACATTTCTAATACCCCCGGCTCCCGCTCGCCTTGAGACGCCATCTTGCTTCTCGTGAAGGGTTAATTTGCTCGCTCGTAATTTGGAGGGAATCGGGGGTCGCTTCTCTCACCCCTGGACCGATTCCCGTAAATTTAGCCGGAGACAGGAGAGCCCGTTTTCCTGTTCTCCGATACCAGTGCCGCGAGGAGGGCGATGGATTTGTATCGCACGACCTGACACCAGTGTTACGGTCTTCGCGCCCGCCGGCGTGCGAACGGCCACGTAACTCGAATCGCGGCACGTCGCCCACCGGACGGACAATCCAGTCGTGACCCTCTCGGACTAACGCCGGGAACCAGTCACGGGTGGACCTTTCGGTCTCACCGCGATCGAGCCAATCAGCCCCCGCGTGGGATAGGGTTGCTCGCCAAATTCGAACTACCTAAGTACCCACGCGGAGGGTAGACCGGGCGATCGCACCTCGCCGCAGGTCGACTTCGGACACGGGCCACTTAAGCGACCCGTTCCGTTCTATCAGAATAACCGAGCGGTGTTATCGTCGACCTCGACGGTTCGATTAATTATCGGGCGTATTCAGCCCACTACCAACCCTTTACGTGAAGCAAGATGGGGATTCAATGGGGGAAAAGACGAAGCGAAGCGGAGAACAGTTCAACAATAAAGCACGTTTATTCTCGGCACACGGGAAGCACACAAATACAATTCCACCAAATGCACACAAAAAAAGAAAACACAATTCCATTTACATAAAAAGCAAACATAAAAGTGAAAACACAGTGCAGAGCTAATACCGACTACCGAGCACACGGCAACACTTATACAATTCTACTTCACGGACGGCGCCGACAACACATACCCAAAACCAAGGAAAAGAAATACCCTCAAGAATGAGGTAGGCCTGGGGCCGAGACCTGGTCGGGCCTACCCGTCTGGTGATGAGACGCGGAGCGGCGATGGCCCCGCAACCCGCGGGCCTCGTGGACACAGCCTGGCAGGGGGTGGGAACGGGGCTCCCTTGCTCGCACTATCTCACAGCGCGGGGGAAACAGGAGGGGGTTGCTGATGCTCGGGGTATAGAGGATCTTTATTATGTGCGACGAGCGTCTCCACCTCGGCCAGGTCGCGCTGCCGGCCTCCCTCGGGCGCGCAGCTCCTTGCACGACGCGAGCACCCTTCGTCCGACTCGCCGCCTCTCCACAGCTCGTCCCCTCCGTTCCGACTCTCCTTCGCCTCGTTCCGACCTTTACGACTCCCTTCTTCCTCGTTCCGACTTCTTACTACTCCTTCTCTCGTTCTCTCTTGCGACTCTCCGACCCCTCGTTCTCGTTCTGCTGACTCTTTCGCCCCGACTTTTACGACTCTTCTTCCTCGTTCCGACTTCTTACTACCCTTTACTGACGAACACCGTCCTTTATCCCCCCGTAACTTCGCCTGACCCCTCCCTTTGACCTTTCAACTCGCTCCCCATTGGCCCGACAAAAGTGGGCGTGAAGGCTTTTGATCCACAAATTTGCATATATCGATCGCCCCTGGGGCGGGCCAGTCGCCCTCGCTCACCGATTGGACGGCAAAAAGTGGGCGTGTGTCGTTTCGATCCGTTTTGAAGCAGAAAATCCGTGGTTTTGTACACGCTGTTCAACGTGCGCCCTACACGAGTCCAGCATCGGTGCCCATGAGTGGCGCGAGATGACGGTGATGCGATGGTGGCGAGTTGTGTCGGTAAAGGTCATGGCGGTTGTGGTGAAGCGGCGTTGTGGTTGGTGGTTGATGTTGTGGTTGTGATGGTGGCGATTGGTCCAAAATAAAGATAGTAAAAGAAAAACGGCTATCCTGAAGAGTCGCAGCACGTATAAATGACATGTATTCCCACTAGACAACGGGTTTGGGCCTAACTACACATGCACTTACCGAGATACCTCACCTAAGGGACCTGAATGTAGTGGTTTGCGAATCTGGTACTACAACAAATATATATATATATATATATATATATATATATATGTATATATATATATATATGTATATATATGTATATATATATATATATATATGTATATATATATGTATATATATATATATGTATATATGTGTATATATGTATACATGTATGTATATATGTATACATGTATATATATATGTATGTATATATGTATGTATATATATATATATATATACATATATATACATACATACATATATATATACATACATATATATATATATATATATATCAAATACAACCCTCCACTTCGCTGATGGGGGTATTAAGGAGGTGGTTGAGAGAGGAGGGAGTGGAAGTGAGGAAGGGGGATGAGCGAGGAAGGGGGGAGGACGGGAGACCTATTGCCTCACCAAATGTCGATATATCACAGGAGGGAGGGATGTGAGGAGTGGGTGAGGGGGGGAGAGAGAGAGAGAGAGAGAGAGAGAGAGAGAGAGAGAGAGAGAGAGAGAGAGAGAGAGAGAGAGAGAGAGAGAGAGAGAGAGAGAGAGAGAGAGAGAGATATATATATATGAAAAAAAAAAAGAAGAGAGAAAGGTGAGGGGTGGAGTCGGGGTTGGTAAGGAGAATGAAAGTGTTGCGGACCGGGGGTCGGGGGCGAGAAGGTCACGAGGGTGGAAGCTGCCTCAGGTTCCCACCAGACTCTGGAATCGCAGGCCATTGCACACGAATAACTCCGTGACGTGACGGGTTACTAATCGACCGTGAATGCCAATAACTCGACTTTGTGACTTCGGGTCCTCCGTCTAATAAATACCGTTTAACTAATGGTCACGTGATCTAATTTGCGGGGGACACGCCCTCGGTATGCCTTGTTCAAACCGGATCACCTCACCGGATCAGATACAGCCAAGCGTAACTGCCAAGGACATTCCGAGTAGAAGAACAGATCATTGGGGGATAATGTCCCAGCGAAGCTAGAACGCGAACCATGCTGGACCAATGAAGGAAAAGACGAAAACGAGCTGGGAACATTTCTATTCAAAGCATTTATTTACATTAAAGTGAGGAAAGGTACATGGCACAATGAATGGGGTTTATTGGTATTTACAGCAGGAATAGCAAGGAAATTTGTGGGGTGTGACAAAATGCAAGCAATTTACAAAAGCAGACACAGAGCAGACTTATCCCGTGGAAAGAGAGAGAGAGGAGAGAAGATGCGTGTGCAAAAAGATCCCAAACTAAGTCGTGCATCGGTCGTGCATAACTTATGCTATGACAGGCGCCATATCACACACACACAAACCGAGGAAGATTAGATATCCAAAAAGAAAGAGAGCAGATGAGGGTAAACGGCCTCGCAATACCTGGCACGGTCGAACGACCAACGCAACCCAGTACGCTTCGGGGGAGGGAGGAGGGAGAAATACTGGTGTCTCAAGTGTGGGAGTGGGAGATGTGGTGTAGTGCAATATGCGGTGTGTGGTGTCGTGCCAGAGGAAACTGTGATTGCGAGTCAGGAAGGATGCTGTTTTGTGTGTCCAAAGTGGACGAGATAGAGGGGTGGAAAGAGAGGAGAGAAGATGCGTAAGGCAAAAGATCCCTACCCTAGTCGTGCATCAGTCTGCTAGAGTAGCGTGTACCTCCGTGGGACGCTCCAGTTGGGCGTTCCCACCTCAAGAGTTCGCGCGTTATCTCCGGCTTAGTCACTTTGCCGGGGCTCGTGGAAACGTGCGCTCCCCACTGGTCCTCTGGAATAAGAACGTCTTAGTTGCACACCAACCAGGAGTGAAGAGCCAGTGACGGGCAGAGGCAACAAAGAGTCAGTGACGGGCAGAGGCAACAAGGAGCAGTGAAGAAGAAGGCGAAGCAGAGAGGCAAAGAAAAGGGTGAGCGGCTCTGCGATTCGCCTTTTGTAAGCCCTGGGCGAATGGTGGGGTAACGATCCTGAAGCGATGCGCTGTGACCTGAATCCCGCTTCTCTATTGGGCCACAGTGGCCCGAGCCATGCCCTGCCAGCTCTTGGGGCTGGAAGCAATCTCATTTGCACATTTGGCGTGACACGGCCCGGAGCTCCGCACCAAACTCCCGGATTGCCCTCCCCGCGACCCCTCCTCACCACCCGTCGCCGCTCTGAAAGTACCCTGGCGACTGGATGAGGGCCGCATCAATCCCGTGTGCTCACCCAGAACATTTCCGGGGAGATGCAGCCGGCGCCATTAACGTCCATGGCTCGCTTCCTCATGACGCAGTCCGCGCACAGCCTGAGCCGTGCAGCACGCCTCTGTTTAGTAGTGAATGGTATCGATACAGAAGTATGAGGAGGTGCCGGAACATCTTTCCAGTGTGCAGGAGGTGTCGGCGGTCAAAGTGGTGAGTTTTTAGTGAGCGAGGGGGTGAGCAAGGTGAGATGCCATTGGAAATTGACACGCAGATTTGAATGAAATGGCGCGCCATGCGCGTGCCATATAGTGTGTTTGTTCTTATGTTGATTCTCCCATGGGAGGCTGCATGGTGTGTGTGCTTGCTTGATTTGTACCATGGCTAAAAGGAAAGGGTTGGACTAGAAATCCGAATGGAAGATAGAGATATAGTTAATAGACCTAGAAATTAGACCCACGCAATGCACTTCGTCCCGTTAACCCACGAGACATGAGGGGAAGGTCTGACTGCACGAAAACTAATGAAAATAAACATAAGAAAAACAATAGGTTATCCAGTCCATTTGACTGGATACCCTAATAACTGCCTGGGGATCACTATGTTGGATGCCATTGCCTTAGAGGCATGCGGTTTTGCAGAACCACAACAATATATTATGCTTAATGACTGAACACACACACACACACACACACACACACACACACACACACACACACACACACACACACACACACACACACACACACACACACACACACACACACACACACACACACACACAAACTCCTGTCAGAACAGCTGAACACACAATGACACAACAGAGTTTTTAATATAATCTGCTGGTACATTTGCAAAAACTTTGATGTCCCAGTTACAGAAAATTTGTGGGAATATGAAGCAAAAGTAACCACTGAAAATATGGAAGTACCTACCGCTCACGTACGAACTAACGATCCCATCGAGCGTGAACATCGAAAACAAAGTGTTCTGACCAGATATCATACTAACGTACAAAAAATAGAGCTGCACGGCGGAAGCCTTCAGACCAGACTATCACATTTGCTTTTCACTCAACGCATCACTCCCCACACTACAACGGGGGTGACACCAGCCGAGCTGCTGATGTAACGATGTTTGCGTACACGACTGGATTGTCTAAGACAAGACGTGGCATCGATCGTGGATCGAAATTAGTGGAAACAGAGACTTCATTATGACAAACATGCAGTACAGCACTCTATAACCATCAGGGACCCGATGGTTGTGAAAAACATTGATTGCGGAAAGGCTGAGCTACCAGGGAGGGTTTGCAAAAACGAGGGACCGTTCTCCTACAAGATCAAACTCGAGGACAATCGAGTCGTCCGGAGGCACCTTGATCATGTCCGGTATCGGTCTTGTGATCCTGTCATCTTCACAAATTATGTCTTGCCACTTCCTGAACCTGTGAAGAGTGACGTTGGTGCTGCAGATGGTACTGCACCACTCTCTGAGGCTGACCCCAAGAACACTGTTGCAGCACCACTAGTGGGGCCGTCTGTCGGCTTTGTACCCCGACGATCATCCAGAGTTCCAAAGGCGCCTATACGCCTCGATTTGTACCCAATACTCATATTCATGATCTGTGTATTATGTACTAGTGTCTTCATAACTCTTGTGTTCACCTTTACTGCATTTTCACACTAAATGGGAGGGGGAAGATGTCATGTATTCATGTATCAGATCAACCAGAAGTGTGGTTATTGGGAGGTGGGAACACAGCTGGGCACGACGAAGCTGGGCTCACGGACGGTTCTCAGGTTTCTGGGTGTGGAGCACAATAAATGACTGATGATACACTCAAACTACTTTCCCTGCTAGATACATTACAATGGTATTTGTTAAGTCTGTTTCTGGTGTATGTTCCCCCTCCATCCCCTCCCTCACCTAAAATGGCTGCTCAGCTTACACTGCATGTGAAAAGGCCAAATGCCTAAATTCTGTGTTTCCTTCAAAATCTTGTCTCCCAAACCCATCGCTTTCTGCACACACCTTACCCAGTTGCACCCAACTGTCCTTGGACTCTGTGTCCTTTTCTCCTGACAAGGTGGAGAGCCTGCTGTCAAACCTCAACTCAGATTCTGCAACCGGTCCAGACGGCATCAGCCCACATGTCCTAAAAGCCTGCTCTTCTGCTCTTGCTCACCCTCTGTCTGTTCTATTCACCCTCTCATTTCCCCAAGGTCATCTGCCGTCTGCTTGGAAATCAGCAAACATTACTGCTCTGCATAAAAAAGGTGCAAAACCCGATCCTTACAACGACGGACCAATCAGCCTTCTCCCAATCATCAGCAAGGTTATGGAATCCATCATCGCTTCAGATATCAAATCCTTCCTCTTCTCCAATGGCTTGATTTCTGATCATCAATTTGGATTCAGACCAGGTCACTCTACCCTGGACATATCACGTGCTTTTGACACGGACTGGCACCTTGCCCTGCTCACCAAACTCTCTTCCTATGGTATCAAAGGCAATCTCCACTCATGGCTCGCAGACTTCCTCTCCTGTCACAGCCAACGTGTGGCCCTAAATGGAGTTCTTTCATCCCCTCTTCGTTTCCAGGCTGGAGTTCCTCAAGGCAGCATTCTGGGCCCTGTGCTTTTTCTCGTTTTCATCATATCAACAATCTCTCCAACTCTGAAAAATCCTCGTTATCTCTTTTCTGATGAATCCACCCTCTGCCGTACCATCTGTCATACCTCAGATTGGCAAGCAACAGCCTCTTCGCTCTCTGCAGATCTCGATCAAATCACAAGCTGGTCCAACACGTGGAACATGTCTTTCAATCCCGACAAATCTCACACTCACGATGTCTCTCCGAAAGGACCCTCTGCAACCCCACTTACTTTCTCAACAATCTTCTTGAAGAAGTCCTTTCATTCAAATTATTGGGCCTCACTATCTGCCATGATCTTTCCTGGGAAAGCCACATCTCCAATCTGGCCTCCAAAGCTAGATTGGGAACACTCCATCATGCAAAGTCCTTCCTTGGCACACCTGGGCTCCTGGCCACGTACAAAGCTTTCATCCGCAGCCTGATGGAGTACTGTTCTCCCCTCTGGGCTGGTGCTCCTGCCTCTCACCTTTCTTGGCTTCACTTTGTGGAAACCAAGGCATTTAGGATCATTGGTATCTCCCATGATGAGGTTAAGTCTTTGGGTCTCTCACTCTCTCACCGCAGGCAGGTTGGTGGTCTTTCTGTCTTCTACAGTCTCCTCTCCGGTCTCACCCCCCCCCCTTCCTGCTCTGTTTGCTATTTGTCCAGGGTGCTTAGGGTCCACCAGCAACCCCCTTCTGGAAGAACTACCAAACTCAAGAATCACTGCTTACCTTCGTTCCTCTTTTTTCCCTCCTTTGGAACAAACTCCCACACACTCTTCAACCTCCCCTCTTCGCTCTCGGTCTTCAAAACAGCTGTTCACCACCACCTCTTATCTTCCCCCATCCAAAACCATGATCTTTTGTACCCCCGCTAATCCACCCCAAACCAACCTCCTTCAAATCCCCTGGTTTCCTTCCTGAAAGTCCCTGTAGTTTCCATCTTGTTTACCCCATGTACCCTGCCCCATCCCTCTCCCTTCCACAGATCTCCTCATGTGTCTATTCCCCACTGGTTTGTGCTTCCCTCTCCCATCCTTCTTGTGTCCTACTCCCCTTGTTATATGTTCAGTGTGTTAGCTCTTATACAAGCCTTGACATTGCATATAAAATAATAATAATAATAATATTTACCCCGCAGAGTCTTGAGAAGAACTTGGTGTGAGCCAACACTTCTGGCAGCAAATTTGTAATTAAAATAATTAAATTAAAATCAAATAGAGGACAAAAAATGCAAAAAAAAAGACATAAAATGTCATAGCCCCCGTTGTTTTAGTAATTTTGCTCTCCGCAGTTAAAGGGCAAGCCCATATTTATTATGTACAACTAAAATGGACGCCAGTCTACTACCATTCGGCAATCTTTGATTAGATCGTAAGATAAAGTGAGGGGCACGTGTATGCCATCATGTACCGTGCATGTATGTGAACAAAATCGGACCACGCATATCTGAGAAATGGTTGGGAACACAATTCAATTTCAAAATGGCCACCAGTCAGCCATATTGTATCTGATCTCGAAAGAATAAGGCGTGCATATGCAAGCTATCCTTCGTTATCCGTGTTCCAAGTTTGGACAACATCAGTAAACGCATGTCCAAGAAATGGTTGAGGACGTGTTCAACATCGGGGTTTTTGCAACTAAAATGGCAACCAGTTAGCCATCTTGGATCTGACGTCGAAAGAGAATGACATGCATATGTAAGCTGTCATTCATTATCTGGATGCCAAGTTTGAACAACATCGATAAATGCATGTCCAAGAAACGGTTGAGTACGTGTTCAACATGGGGTGTTTTCTTTTTTTTACAACTGAAATTGGCTCCAGTCGGCCATCTCGGATCTGATCTCGAAAAAAAAAAATGATGTGCACATGTAAGCCATTGTTCATTATGTGTGTGCCAAGTTTGAATAAGATCCCTAAATGCATGTCTGAGTAACATTTAAGTAACAAAATGGCTGCCACCGCCAGTCGGCCATCTTTGATCTGATCTCAAAGTGCATACGCAAGCCATCATTCTTTATCTGTGTGCCAAGTTTGAACAACATCGGTAAACACATGTCCAAGAAATGGTTGAGGATGTGTTCAACATGGGATTTTTTTTACAACTAAAATGGCCGTCAGTCAGCCCTCTTGGATCTTATCTCAAAATAAAATGACGTGCATACGTAAGCCATCATTCTTTATCTGTAGGCCAAGTTTGAACAACACCTGTAAATGCATGTCCGAGAAATGGTTGAGAACGTGTTCAACGTCGGGGTTTTTTTTTTCCAACTAAAATGGCCGCCAGCCGGCCATCTTGGGTCTGATCTCGAAGAAAAAAAAATGACGTGCACATGTGTGTGTGCCAAGTTTGAACAAGATCGGAAAATTCATGTCTGAGAAATGGTTGAGGACGGGTTTGAGAACGAGTTTGTTTTTTACAACTAAAATAGCAGCCAGTCTACAAGTCGGCCATCATTGATCGGATCACAAAATATAGTGAGGTGCACGGGAATACCAAGATGCACCGTGCTTCTGCAAAGTTTGAACAAAATTAGACCATGCATCTCTGAGAAACGGTTGCGGACGCACACACACACACGGACACGGAAATCGGGACCAAATACATCAGCCTCCTTTTTGGACTAAGTCTAATAAGTGGGGGGCTCATGAAATAGGTTCTGCATTGGAGTCACCAGAAGGAACCCAAACAAGCAAAAAACAAAGATTAAGTCATCAGGAGGAACTCAGATTGGATTCGGGTTTCAACTGCTGCTCCTCTACCCTCAAACCCGTCCAGGCGTAGCCAAGTGAACCTTATTCAAAACAAAAAATTAAAAACAATGCAGATTCAAAAAATTAAACAATTCTGGCTGCCAGACAATGCATCCGATCAGGTTGAAATTTCAAACTTAAATTCCCCATCACTACTCGATCATAATTTTGAAGTTTCATGTCAATTGATACAGAGGTTCAAGAGAGAGAATTAAAAAAAATATTTTCCTTCAATCCAATATGGCTGCCAAACCATGTGACCTATCAATTCTTCATGAACATGCTGGTATCCCCAATGCTTGGGGAACATGTACATGAAGTTTCCCCTCAATCTGTCCAGCCATTCTGGAGAAGACGATTTTTAAACGTTTTTATGGTAAATCCAATATGGCTGCCAAACCATGTGACCTATGACATCATAAATGGGAAATGTTTTGTTCCCCATGGATAGGCGGTCAAACCTGTAAAGTGTCTCCTCGATCTGTTCAGCCGTTTCAGAAAAGATTTTTGAAGGTTTTAAAAACAAGACCAAAAGAAGAAAGGCTGCCGAACCACATGACCGATGACATCATAATTTTATTTTCTGTTGACTAATTTATCCCAAAATGACCCTCAAAATTTTTCATGCTGATCGGATGTAGTGTTCGATGTATGCAATTATGATGTCATAACCGAGGGACCTATGATGTGATAAAAAAAAAAATCACACATTCCCCATGGGGAGTACTTGACATGTGCAAAGTTTAAATTTTTACCATGGAGCGGTTTTGGAGAAACAGTAGTCCAACGTTTCACCTTTTTTCCAACATGGCAGCCGTACCATGTGACCTATGGTGTCATAATTATCAAACAATCTACATGATTAGTTACACCTTTGGTGAAAATTTCGTGTCAATCTGACAAGCGGTTCCAGAGAAAAGGGAATAACAAAATGTAGACACGCATGTACGCACGTATGGGACCAATCACTTCACCCCGCTTTTCGCTTCATGAGCGCGGGCTAATTAAAAATTCTTGTATCCAGATCAGTATGTTCACCAAAATTGAATCAATTCGTCCTTGTTATACAGCCAGTCTGTCCACAATTTTTTGAGATGTCATGCTCATAGACAAACAAACAAGAATAGTGTCGCATGATAATTGCAAAATCCAAATGGACAATTGTTGCCATGGAAACAGCAATGTGGTAATTTGGGAAATTTGACTTATGGTGTGTTTTACATGATGCATATTGTGCATAAAAAAATTTAGTTGATACATTTTCCAATTGCCATCTAAAAGGTGTTATATATGTTTTGGATGGCATTGACCTTGCTTGACCTTTGATTAATTTTGACCAGATTTTATACACATAATCTGTGGAAGATTCAATCTGATTTCTTGAAAAATTCCTGATGTTTGGCAAAAATAAAATCACAAAAATATCCCATTTGATTGTAATGGGGTGAAATTGTGGTCACAGACACCGTTTTCTCTGTGCCACGTGGAACTTTTCTCTGTGCCACGTGGGACTTTTCTCTGTGCCACGTGGGATTTTTCTCTGTGCCACGTGGGACTTTTCTCTGTGCCACGTGGGACTTTTCTCTGTGCCACGTGGGACTTTTCTCTGTGCCACGTGGGACTTTTCTCTGTGCCACGTGGGACTTTTCTCTGTGCCACGTGGGACTTTTCTCTGTGCCACGTGGGACTTTTCTCTGTGCCACGTGGGACTTTTCTCTCTGCTACGTGGGATTTTTCTCTGTGCCACGTGGGATTTTTCTCTGTGCCACGTGGGACTTTTCTCTGTGCCACGTGGGACTTTTCTCTGTGCCACGTGGGACTTTTCTCTGTGCCACGTGGGATTTTTCTCTGTGCCACGTGGGATTTTTCTCTGTGCCACGTGGGACTTTTCTCTGTGCCACGTGGGACTTTTCTCTCTGCCATGTGGGACTTTTTACTGTGCTACCAACCAAGATAAGCAGAACCTGAAAAAAGAAAGATAAAATTAATATATTAATTCTATTTTGTGTCCTCTTAGCTTTGGTCTTTTGATTCTGGCCGGTGACCCTCAAGTGTTACTGCAGAAGATCTAAAAGAGTCTACAAGGTCTAATGGTTCTAATGGGGTCGATAGGGTATATGGAGTCTTCAAAGGGGTCTTTGGGGTCTTGATGGTCTTCGGATTCTAAAGGGTCTTGGGGGTATTAGGGGACTGAAGGGTGTAAACATCCCCATGCAACCTCCACCACCCCAGACTCCCATGAACTGTGCATATTATTACCTATGCCACCAAAGGTGGATGGAGATTATGTTTTCACCCATTTGTCTGTCTGAGCAGGATATCTAAAAAAATATAAGGACAGATTCATATGAAATGTGGTGGACAGTTTGCCTTTATCCTTCATTGTCTACTTTGAGTGCTCAATATTGCTGTTCAACCTGCCCCAGGCTCATTTACAACATGGCTGAAGTGGAGATGGGAGAAGTCACAGAAGAGCATTACATGGCGGCAATGCTATTATCTGCTGCTGGAGATGCCCTTGGATACAAAAATAGCAGTTGGGAGTTTTGCGTTGATGGGGTGAAAATCCACGATGAGCTCAAGACTCTCGGAGGTCTAAATTCTTTGTGTTTGGAGCAAACAAGCTGGCCTGTCAGCGATGATACGGTCATGCACCTGGCTACGGGAGAAGCCATGGTGGATGTCGGACAAATTGAGGACTTCGATGAGCTGGAGAAAAAGCTTTACCCAAAGATTGCTGACTATTACAAGAAATGCATGGGGGATATGTTCGGCAGAGCTCCAGGTATGTGCTCACACTTTTAATCACCCCAGGATTCACTTGGTTTGTTACTCCGTGTGCGTGAAGCGAAGAGTGGGGTTAAGCAATTGCTTGACTCTGTCGTTGTCTGTCTGAGTTCAGGTATGCTAAAGAAGGACTTTGTACGAGTTGAACACCACAACCCATTTATCTGACGATGTGGCGTACATAGGCGGTTAGGGTTGAAAGCTAGATGCTTGTCGTCTGGATGACGGATTTAGTAAGATGGCGTTACCTATAACGCTAGGCTAAGCCTTGACAGCTTGGTGTATTATTCATGACTCGAGGAGAATTGCATTTTGCAAATTGAAAAACCTTCATGGGGTGGACCTTTACAAAAAAACCGTTACAACCTTTATATTCATGACTCGAAACAAATTATTCTTCTTCTTCTTCTTCTTTCGGCTAGCTCCCGTTAGGGGTCGCCACAGCGGATCAACCGTCTCCATTTCGCTCTATCCTCCACATCTTCCATTGACACTCCAACCACCCGCATGTCCGCCCTCACCATATCCATGAACCTCTTCTTTGGCCTTCCTCTTCTCCTCCTGCCTGGCGGCTCCATCTTCAACATCCTTCTCCCGATATACTCCGTTTCCCTCCTGTGCACATGTCCAAAACATCTCAATCTCGCCTCTCTCACTTTGTCTCCAAACCGTCCGACCTGCGCTGTCCCTCTAATATACTCATTTCTTATCCTTTCCATCCTCGTCACTCCCAACGAGAATCGCAGCATCTTTAACTCTGCCACCTCCAGCTCCGCTTCCTGTCTTTTTGTTAGTGCCACCGCCTCCAAACCATACAACATAGCTGGTCTCACTACCGTCTAATATACTTTCCCCTTCACTCTTGCAGCTACCCTTCTGTCACAAATCACTCCTGCAACTCTTCTCCACCCACTCCATCCTGCCTGCACTCTCTTTTTCACTTCTCTCACACACTCTCCGTTACTTTGGACAGTTGATCCCAAGTATTTAAACCCATCCACCTTCCCCACCTCAACTCCTTGCAACCGCACCATACCAGCACCCTCCCTCTCATTTACGCACATGTTCTCCGTCTTACTCCGACTGACTATCATTCCCCTTCTCTCCAGTGCGTACCTCCACCTCTCGAGGCTCGCCTCACCCTGCTCCCTACTCTCCCTACAGATCATGATGTCATCCGCGAACATCATAGTCCATGGAGACTCCAGTCTGATCTCGTCCGTCAACCTGTCCATCACCATTGCAAACAGGAAAGGGCTCAGAGTCGATCCTTGGTGCAATCCCACTTTTACCTCAAACCGGTCCGTCATTCCTACCGCACACCTCACCGCTGTCACACTGTCCTCATACATATCCTGCACGATCCTCACATACTTCTCCATCACTCCCGACTTCCTCATACAATGCCACAACTCCTCTCTTGGCACCCTATCATAAGCTTTCTCTAAATCAACAAACACACAATGTAACTCCTTCTGCCCTTCCCTATACTTCTCCATCAACATTCTCAAAGCAAACATTGCATCAGTGGTGCTCTTTCCTGGCATAAACCCATATTGCTGCTCACAGATCGTCACCTCTCCTCTCAACCGAGCTTCCACTCCTCTTTCCCACAACTTCATGGTGTGGCTTAACAACTTTATCCCTCTGTAATTTCCACAGCTCTGCACATCACCCTTGTTCTTGCAAATCGGAACCAGTACACTTAATCTCCACTCCTCTGGCATCCTCTCACTTTCCAAGACTTTATTAAACAATCTGGTTAACAACCCCACTGCCATCTCTCCTAAGCACTTCCATGCCTCCACTGGTATGTCATCTGGGCCAACCACCTTTCCACTTTTCATCTTCTTCATAGTAGTCCTCACTTCATCCTTACTGATCCACCCCACTTCCAGATTCACTATTCTCCACCTCTTCCAACCTTCTCTCTCTCCCATTTTCTTCATTCATCAGCTCCTCAAAGTACTCCATCCACCTTCTCAACACACTCTCCTCGCTCGTCAGCACATTCCCATTTACGTCCTTTATCACCCAAACCTGCAGCACATCCTTCCCAGCTCGGTCCCTCTGTCTTGCCAATCGGTATAAATCCTTCTCCCCTTCTTTTGTATCCAACTTCTCATACAGCTCGTCATATGCCTTTTCCTTGGCTTTTGCCACCTCTCTTTTTGCCTTTCGCCGCCACTCCTTGTACTCCTCCCGACTTTCTTCATTTCTCTGACTATCCCACTTCCTTTTCGCCAACCCCTTCTTCCTTATACTTTCCTGTACTTCCTCATTCCACCACCAAGTCTCCTTATCTTCCTTCCTCTGTCCAGATGTCACACCAAGTACCTTCCTCGCTATCTCCCTCACCACTTCTGCTGTCATTGCCCAATCATCCCACCCATCTTTACCACCATCCAACTCCTGTCTCACCTCCTCCCTAAATTTCACGCAACAGTCTTCCTCCTTCAGCTTCCACCATCTGGTCCTTGGTTCAGCCCTCACTCTCTTCCTCAACCTCACCTCTAAAGTCATCCTACAGACCACCAATCGATGCTGTCGAGCTACACTCTCCCCTGCCACCACCTTACAGTCACTAATCTCTTTCAGGTTGCATCTCCTGCTTAAGATGTAATCCACCTGTGTGCACTTTCCTCCACTCTTGTATGTCACCCTGTGTTCCTCCTTCTTCGAAATACGTATTTACCACTGCCATTTCCATTCTTTTTGCAAACTCTACCACCATTTGCCCTTCCACATTTCTCTTGTTGAGACCGTACCTACCCATCACCTCCTCATCCTCTTTATTCCCTTCCCCAACATGCCCATTGAAATCTGCTCCAATCACCATTCTTTCATCCTTGGATACACTCTCCACCACTTCATCTTACTCACTCCAGAAATCTTCTTTATACTCCATCTCACACCCCATATGTGGGGCATATGCACTGATGACATTCATCACCCCTTCAATTTCCAACTTCACACTCATCACTCGGTCAGACACTCTCCTCACCTCCAATACCCTCTTGACATAATCTTCCTTCAGGATTACCCCGACACCATTTCTCCTCCCATCTACACCATGGTAGAACAGTTTAAAACCACCTCCAATGCTCCTCGCCTTACTCCTCGTCCACTTGGTCTCTTGTACACACAGTATGTCCACCTTTCTTCTCTCCATCATATCAGCCAACTCTCGCCCTTTGCCAGTCATCGTCCCAACATTCAGAGTTCCAACTCTCACCTCCACACTTCTACTCTTCCCCCTCTCCCACTGCCTCCGGACTCGCCTTCCCCGTCTCCTTCTCCTCCTTCGCCCAGCAGTAGCACAATTTCCACTGGTACCCTGCTGACCACCGGTACCGGTGGCGGTCGTTGGTAACCCGGGCCTCGACCGATCTGGTATGGAAATGCGTTTTGTTGTCCGCATAATGATTTGGCATAGGTTTTATAGCCGGATGCCCTTCCTGACGCAACCCTGGTCACCTCTTACGACACACAGGGATATGGTACACCTATTCTAACCGGGGCATACACCGGGCCCAGTACAACTGGTACTCATTTCGCTCATATATATATATATGTATACTCATATATATATATATATATATATATATATATATATATATATATATATATATATATATTGTTGCGGATTCGCGCCCGCCGGCGTGCTGACGGCCACGTAACTCGAATCGCGGCACGTCGCCCACCGGACGGACAATCCAGTCGTGACCCTCTCGGACTAACGCCGGGAACCAGTCACGGGTGGACCTTTCGGTCTCACCGCGATCGAGCCAATCAGCCCCCGCGTGAGATAGGGTTGCTCGCCAAATTCGACCTACCTAAGAACCCACGCGGAGGGTAGACCGGGCGATCGCACCTCGCCGCAGGTCGACTTCGGACACGGGCCACTTAAGCGACCCGTTCCGTACTATCGGGATAACCGAGCAGTGTTATCGTCGACCTCGACGGTTCGATTAATTATCGGGCGTATTCAGCCCACTACCAACCCTTTACGTGAAGCAAGATGAGGATTCAAAGAAAGAAATGACGAAGCGAAGCGGGAAACAGTTCAACACAAAGCACATTTATTCGCGACGAACGGAAAGCACACATATACAATTCCACCAAATGCACACAGAAAAGAAAAACACAATGCAATTTACACAAAAAGCAAATGCGACAATGCAGATCTAATACCGATTACACGAGCACACGGCAACACTTATACAATTTTACTTCACAGACGGCGCCGACAACACATACCCAAAACCAAGGAAAGAATACCCTCAAGGATGAGGCGGGCCTGAGGCCGAGACCGGGTCGGGCCTAACCGTCTGGTGATGAGACGCGGAGCGGCGATGGTGCCTCAACTCCGCGGGCCTCGCGGGCAGTGTCTGGTAGGGGTGGGAAAGGGGCCCCCTTGGTCGCACTATCTCAGCGCGGGGGGAAACAGGAGGGGGTTGCTGATGCTCGGGGTATAGAGGATTTTTATCGCCCCGCGACGAGCGTCTCCACCTCGGCCAGGTCACGCTGTCGGCCTCCCTGGGGTGCAGCTCCCTGCACGACGCGAGCACCCCCTCGTCTGCCCTCGCCGCCTCTCCACAGCTCCGTCCCCTCCGTTCCGACTCCAACGCACACGACGACCAGCTCCTTCTTGCCAACTCCACCGCCCGCGAAGTCTTGACTCTCTGTTCCCTCTCGACTCTCCTACTCTCTCGACTGACGAACACGGTCGCTTTTTATCAGCCCCGTAGCTTCGCCCTCTCATCTTTGACCCCCTCCCTTCGACCTTTCACCTCGCTCCCCATTGGCCCGAGAAAAAGTGGGCGTGAATGCTTTTTGATCCATAAATTTGCATATATCGATCGCCCTCCAACGCCCTGGGGCGGGGCCACCCGCCCCTCGCTCACCGATTGGACGGCAAAAAGTGGGCGTGTGTCGTTTTTGATCCGTTTTTGAAGCACAAAATCCGTGATTTTGTACACGCTGTTCGGCGCGCGCCCTGCACGAGTCCAACACCGGTACCCACAGGCGGCGCAAGAACGGTGGCGATGCGATGGTTGCGAGGTGTGACGTGAAGGTCGTGGCGGTTGTGGTGAAGCGGCGTTGTGGTTGGTGGTTGATGTTGTGACTGGTGGTGGTAACAATGGCGGTTGGTCCAAATTAAAGATAGTAAAAGAAAAACGGCTATCCTGAAGAGTCGCAGCACGCATAAATGACATGTATTCCCACTAGACAACGGGTTTGGGCCTAACTACACATGTACTTACCGAGATACCTCACCTAAGGGACCTGAATGGTGGTTTGCGAATTTGGTAACCACAACACTACCCCCTCCCCTTTTTACAGACTCGTCCCGAGTCGTCAAATTTTCGTGTGCCATCATGTGTAGTTTTCCCCTAGTACATTTTACCTACGGATCCCTGAGTGCGACATTCATGGTATTCGTGTCCCCAAAATAAATAACCTGAGGGCTGCGTAGCTATCTAAACAAACTCACTCACACGGACGACTTAAATAAAATTGCCGGCGCTAGACAGACATGCCGGGGGGCGCACTCATATTTACAGTACATCCTAACCTTAACTTACAAATTTTACACTAAACCATGGCCCAGGATCACTGAACTCTGCAAAAAGAAAGCAGTTAGCAGGGAGCCAGGCTGCCCGCATGCAGTCTCTGGCTCAAACAATGCAGGTGACAGGGAACGTGGCTGGCTGCTCACACGCAGTCCAAGGCCTTCCCTTTTGAACTGAACGCAGTGAACCACAACGGTGCATGGGCTGCACAAACGCAGTCTCCGTGCCAGCTCAAGTGGCACACGCAATGAACACAACGAATGGATGCATGAACACAAACACGGTGCACGGGCCGCCACTGCAGGCCCGTGTTGTAGCTGCCAACGGGGCAGTTCTCGCAGCTTGCAAACTGTTGCCTTGCGGATCCTGGCGCACATGGAAATGAACAGGGGGGGGGGGCAAAGCAAAAATTGAACGGGGCTGGTGAACATGGGCAGTGGGCATGGCATGGCAAAGGTGAGCAGGCAAACACAGCCCGCAGAAGAAGGCCGCTGCAGGCAAACATAGCGGGCAGATGAACTGGCCGGCACAGGCCTTGAAGAAAAACAGCCAGCAGATGAACTTGGCCAGCTCTTGCCGTTCAGTGGAGGTTGGTGGAGGGAGTGCGGTGGTGCTGGCCACTTGGAGGGCGGGCTCGGACCTACCTACCTGTCTCCCTCCCAACCTATCGCCTTTGCCTGTCACTGTACATACCCACTCCCTTAATTTGTCAAACCCCAATTTAGCCCCAACTTATTTTTATTTTATTTTTACTTCCCCCACTATAAATCGTCCCCAACCCCCTTTATCGTCCTTGTTCGGCTAACCTATACTGTCACCTAGCCTACTCCCAACCCCTACGTTCCCTTCCCGGAGGGGAATAAGGGAGAGCTAACGTCCTGTGTCGAGGCCCAACAAAGCCTCAGAATGGCCTCCCCAGAGTTCGGCGATCTTAACACCAAGTGGGTCCAGCGGCCCACAACGACAGCGAGGGGATGGATGGTGCGGAGGGGTACACTTCCTAATCTACCCTATCCATTTAACTGTTAAACTACCCCGGGGCTTTCAACAAGCGCCTCTCGCTTAAACTATTGGTTCTAACAACCCAGATTCCCGTCGCCTGTGTTGGTGTCCTCACAATTTCGGGCCTCGCCCCCCAATTTTCTCTCCGTGCCCTCACACGGTCTCCTGGCTGGGACACGTGGCTCCCTTTGGCAGGCACGACCCTCTGCCGAATCTCCCGCTATGGCACCCCCGGGCACTACACTGCCTCCGAGCCTACCAGCTCCCTAACACCGGGAGTGACCGCCATGGCACCTCCCCTGAAACGCACACGTGGCAGGCCGGCCTCCCGGGCCCCTTTCCGAGGGTCACCCGTGCCCACAACACTGCCCACGCGGCTAATGGCGCCCCGGGCCCCCGCACCAAGCAGGCGCACCCGTGCCCACTACTCTATCCCGGCCCCCCATGGGCCCTTGGCCTACCGCGGCCGACTAGCCTGGTGCCCGGGGTACCCACTCAGCGATACTCACCTTTCGCAGCCACGCTCCCAAGCCCGTCAACGGGGCTCCTGCACCCCTCCAAATGGGTCTCGAGCCTACTTTCCCACCAACAACAAAACGACCTCAATTTTTCAATTTGACTAACCCAGCTAACTCACTCTACACTGACCCCGGGGTCCCTTGGGTGGGAGTCACTCCTCCCCCCAATCACTCATCGCACCATGCATTCCCCATTCACTGCACACACACAGACCCGCTGGCCTCACTCACTCATGTCTCCACCTCACGACTCACCAAGCACATGCTTCCACTTCACTCACCAACTCTTCAACACACACACCGCTGAACTCTGCCATCCTTCTAACTACCTCCCCTAACTAACTCGTGCTCCCACGTCGTCCCTTAAACTATAGCACGTTCCTTTTAACACTACGTAGCTAAACTACGTCCCCTCTACACATTCACAAGTCTGTCACTGTCTCCTAATCTCTTTAATCAATTTCCCCACCTAAATCTGGCTACAATCCCTCTAACTAATCCATTCCACGGACTCCATGAGGACTTACCCCTGCCCCATGAAGTCGGTCTAACTAAGCTAGCCCTTCCCCCTAACTAGTTTTCATCCTGTGCCCAGGTAAGGGGGTCTTCCACCCTTTGCCCAGGAATCCTGTGCACCCGAAAGTGAGGCTTGTTTTTTTTTTTTTTTTTCATGCGCAGCACCTGCGCGGCAACTCAGAGCTCGCGCACTTTACACCTGCCCGTGACGTCATGCAGCTGCACGTGTTCCTCGTCCCTCCTTGGACGGTACTATCCGGCAGAGATACCCCTCCTGCCGGATTCCAACCCCACGTGCAGCCATGGCGTCACCGTGCGCATAAAAAAAAAACACAAGCCCCACGTCTCGAGGGGTTCCCCACGCGAACACATGTGCTTTGCCCGTTGGAGCTTAACACACACGATCGCGTGGAGAACCCGTCCGGTCCAAATCCGTAGTCCTGCCTAAACTTTGTCCGTCCGCGGGATCGGCAAATCCACCGCGTGCGTTTCCGGACCGGGACTTCACTCTCGCAAGCGAGCACGTGGCGGTCTCGTGCGTTGCACAGCACGAACCGCGTGCTCGCGGCTGGGTGAACCCGGCACGGTCCCCGAAACAACTAC
The DNA here is from genome assembly GCF_056783735.1 of Eptatretus burgeri. Classification (NCBI taxonomy): domain Eukaryota; kingdom Metazoa; phylum Chordata; class Myxini; order Myxiniformes; family Myxinidae; genus Eptatretus; species Eptatretus burgeri. Next base: position 3,946,860 of record NC_140966.1, read on the forward strand.
AGCCGCTACTCGGCTTTCTTTTCTCACATGTCGCCGTCGTCGCCTCCATTCCACCCACGCACACCTGCGTGTTACGACGCACACACTCCACTCCATCACATTCACACCGGGAGACGCGGCTGCGTGCTCCCGCATGCCGACCGACATCTCCCTTACATAGCGCTCTCTCACACACACGGTCTCCCTTGCACACAGCGACCTTGCACACGGCCGTTCACTCACGCATGCGGGGGAACTCACCCGCGGTGCCTCACTCACACTCCGTGCCTCATCCACACACGCGGGGGAACTCAACCGCGGTGCCTCACTCACACTGGCCGTTTCATCCACACACACGGCCTCTTCCACACACGGCGTGCTGGGAAGCACGCACTCCGGCACCATCGCCACCACACCACTCACACACGGGGTCGCTTCCACACACGGGGCCGCACTCACACCTTGCACCACACACACAGGGACAACCACACTGGGGATTCGTGTCCCCACAAGGGTCTCCGGGGCCTCTATACCCCCCAAGCTCTCCGTGCACCTGTCCACAGCACTCCTCCCCTCAACCTCGCAAAGCACGACCGAACTCACCTGGTCGTGACTCACCTCAAGGGGGCATACTCCCTCCCCTCGTTCCTGGAGGAGGCCATCCAGGTGCTCGCACTGGGTCCCCACACGCTCCGCGAGCTCACCCCCATTGTCCTCCACTACCTCCGTGTGTGTGTGTGTGCGTCACTTACCCCGTCCTCACCGTGCAGTCTCTCCTCTATCGTTCCCTTCCCGGCTACCGTCACTGCCAACTCTTCACCCTTTACCTCCCTTGTCTCAACTATTATTTCCGTTGTCGTCATTTCGTGTCTCGTCTCACACGTTTTGGTCTCCCCATTTAATTCTTCCCTTTTGGTCACCGTCGATTCCTCTGTCACGACCCTCGCCCAACACGCCCCCTGAATTATTTTTTCACCCGCCTCCACCGCGGGCCTGTCAGCCGTTGCACCCCCTTCCAGCTCGTTTGCTTCTACACGTGGAGTCGCCATTTTGAGTTCCCTGCTAACGGCCTTCATGCCCGCCTGCAGGCATCGGCCCATGTTCTGCGTCTCCCCCCGGAGCTTTTTCGTTTCTTCCTTCATGTTTGTTTCCATTATAGTTTTCATGCGTTTTATTTCGTTTGTGAATGCATCTATTTTTTCGTTCATGTTCGCCAGCATGGTGAATAGCTGGGCTATGTCGGGTGCGCTTGAGTGAGCCGTTTCGGCAGGGGTTGAGGAAGGGTTTTGGTGGAGAGGGGGGGGGGAGGTGTCATACACCGCGGCCGCTGCCGCACCCATTTCGGGCTCTGGGTTCAGTTGGGCGAGTCCGTGTTCCTGCACAATCAACATTTCCTGCACGGGGATTCCATCCTGGACCATGGATTCTACATTACTACACATATACATTTCTAATACCCCCGGCTCCCGCTCGCCTTGAGACGCCATCTTGCTTCTCTTAAAGGGTTAATTTGAATCGCTCGTAATTTGGAGGGAATCGGGGGTCGCTTCTCTCACCCCTGGACCGATTCCCGTGAATTTAATTGGAGACAGGAGAGCCCGTTTTCCTGTTCTCCGATACCAGTGCCGCGAGGAGGGCGATGAATTTGTATCGCACGACCTGACACCAGTGTTGCGGTATTCGCGCCCGCCGGCGTGCTGACGGCCACGTAACTCGAATCGCGGCACGTCGCCCACCGGACGGACAATCCAGTCGTGACCCTCTCGGACTAACGCCGGGAACCAGTCACGGGTGGACCTTTCGGTCTCACCGCGATCGAGCCAATCAGCCCCCGCGTGGGATAGGGTTGCTCGCCAAATTCGACCTACCTAAGTACCCACGCGGAGGGTAGACCGGGCGATCGCACCTCGCCGCAGGTCGACTTCGGACACGGGCCACTTAAGCGACCCGTTCCGTACTATCGGGATAACCAAGCGGTGTTATCGTCGACCTCGACGGTTCGATTAATTATCGGGCGTATTCAGCCCACTACCAACCCTTTACGTGAAGCAAGATGAGGATTCAAAGAAAGAAATGACGAAGCGAAGCGGGAAACAGTTCAACACAAAGCACATTTATTCGCGACGAACGGAAAGCACACATATACAATTCCACCAAATGCACACAGAAAAGAAAAACACAATGCAATTTACACAAAAAGCAAATGCGACAATGCAGATCTAATACCGATTACACGAGCACACGGCAACACTTATACAATTTTACTTCACAGACGGCGCCGACAACACATACCCAAAACCAAGGAAAGAATACCCTCAAGGATGAGGCGGGCCTGAGGCCGAGACCGGGTCGGGCCTACCCGTCTGGTGATGAGACGCGGAGCGGCGATGGTGCCTCAACTCCGCGGGCCTCGCGGGCAGTGTCTGGTAGGGGTGGGAAAGGGGCCCCCTTGGTCGCACTATCTCAGCGCGGGGGGGGGGAAACAGGAGGGGGTTGCTGATGCTCGGGGTATAGAGGATTTTTATCGCCCCGCGACGAGCGTCTCCACCTCGGCCAGGTCACGCTGTCGGCCTCCCTGGGGTGCAGCTCCCTGCACGACGCGAGCACCCCCTCGTCTGCCCTCGCCGCCTCTCCACAGCTCCGTCCCCTCCGTTCCGACTCCAACGCACACGACGACCAGCTCCTTCTTGCCAACTCCACCGCCCGCGAAGTCTTGACTCTCTGTTCCCTCTCGACTCTCCTACTCTCTCGACTGACGAACACGGTCGCTTTTTATCAGCCCCGTAGCTTCGCCCTCTCATCTTTGACCCCCTCCCTTCGACCTTTCACCTCGCTCCCCATTGGCCCGAGAAAAAGTGGGCGTGAATGCTTTTTGATCCATAAATTTGCATATATCGATCGCCCTCCAACGCCCTGGGGCGGGGCCACCCGCCCCTCGCTCACCGATTGGACGGCAAAAAGTGGGCGTGTGTCGTTTTGATCCGTTTTTGAAGCACAAAATCCGTGATTTTGTACACGCTGTTCGGCGCGCGCCCTGCACGAGTCCAACACCGGTACCCACAGGCGGCGCAAGAACGGTGGCGATGCGACGGTTGCGAGGTGTGACGTGAAGGTCGTGGCGGTTGTGGTGAAGCGGCGTTGTGGTTGGTGGTTGATGTTGTGACTGGTGGTGGTAACAATGGCGGTTGGTCCAAATTAAAGATAGTAAAAGAAAAACGGCTATCCTGAAGAGTCGCAGCACGCATAAATGACATGTATTCCCACTAGACAACGGGTTTGGGCCTAACTACACATGTACTTACCGAGATACCTCACCTAAGGGACCTGAATGGTGGTTTGCGAATTTGGTAACCACAACAATATATATATACATATATATATATATATATATATACATTTCTATATATTAATTCAGTGTCCCAACGGGGCTTGAACTCAGGACCTTTTGGGTCCCAAGCCACTGCCCTAACCACTGCGCCAACGCTACGTGCATGACTCAAAACAAATTGAATTTTTCAAATTGAAAAACCTTCACGGAGTGGACCTTTACAAAAAAACCTTTACAACCTTTACAAAAAAAAACAACCAGGTGTATTATTCATGACTCAAAACGAATTGTATTTTGCAAATTGAAAAACCTTCATGGAGTGACCTTTACAAAAAAACCTTTACAACCTTTACAAAAAAACAACCAGGTGTATTATTCATGACTCAAAACGAATTGAATTTTGCAAATTGAAAAACCTTCATGGAGTGGACCTTTACAAAAAAAACCTTTACAACCTTTACAAAAAAACAACCAGGTGTATTATTCATGACTCAAAACGAATTGAATTTTGCAAATTGAAAAACCTTTACAACCTTTACAAAAAAAACAACCATGTGTATTATTCATGACTCAAAACTAATTGAATTTTGCAAATTGAAAAACCTTCATGGGGTGGACCTTTACAAAAAAACCTTTACAAAAAAACAACCAGGTGTATTATTCATGACTCGAAACGAATTTAATTTTGCAAATTGAAAAACCTTCATGGGGTGGACCTTTACAAAAAAACCTTTACAACCTTTACAAAAAAACAACCAGGTGTATTATTCATGACTCGAAACGAATTGAATTTTGCAAATTGAAAAACCTTCATGGAGTGGACCTTTACAAAAAACCTTTACAACCTTTACAAAAAAAAACAACCAGGTGTATTATTCATGACTCAAAACGAATTGAATTTTGCAAATTGAAAAACCTTCACGGGGTGAACCTTTACAAAAAAAACCTTTACAAAAAAACAACCAGGTGTATTATTCATGTCTTGAAACGAATTGAATTTTGCAAATTGAAAAACCTTCACGGAGTGAACCTTTACAAAAAAAACCTTTACAAAAAAACAACCAGGTGTATTATTCATGTCTCGAAACGAATTGAATTTTTCAAATTGAAAAACGGAGTGGACCTTTACAAAAAAAAACCTTTACAAAAAAACAACCAGGTGTATTATTCATGACTCAAAACTAATTGAATTTTGCAAATTGAAAAACCTTCATGGGGTGGACCTTTACAAAAAAACCTTTACAAAAAAAACCTTTACAAAAAAACAACCAGGTGTATTATTCATGACTCGAAACGAATTGAATTTTGCAAATTGAAAAACCTTCATGGGGTGGACCTTTACAAAAAAAAATCCTTTACAAAAAAAAAAACAGGCGTATTATTCATGACTCGAAACAAAGTGAATTTTGCAAATTGAAAAAAAAACATGTTACGTCTGATCTCGAGCAACATAAAACAAATGCATAATATTGTTTTTTGGCAAATAAATGTGCATATTATTAAAATTCAGGCTGGATTGTTAGCAGTAAATAAAATGTTTCTGGAATTAAAAAAAACAATATTGCAAACATTGACTGTCAATAAACTGTAGCCTATTACTGTACTGTAAGATGGATAAGTTTACATTCTTCAACAACTGTCAGCAAAGTGACGTATTTGATACTCGTGGCCTTTTCAAGGAGCCAGGGTAATGTTGGGCTAATGTACAAGGCACTCAAGATATTGACATAGCAGTCTGCATGAATTGCACTTGTAACTACAAAAATCTGATCATCAATTTTTACCTCCGCCACTGAAGGAGGAGGTGATGTTTTCACCCCTTTCTGTCTGTCTGTGTACAGGATATCTCAAAAAGTTGTGGACGGTCCAGATAAAATTTTGAGGACAGATTTGGTGTGCGACAACGACGAACTGATTCGATTTTGGTGAATATCTGGATCCGGATCTGACTCCTAGAATTTTAAAGTGATTCTTCACCATTGAGAGATATGGCGAAACCGATATATAGCACGATATCTCAAAAAGTTGTGGGCGGATTCGGATTAACCTTGGTGGACATGTTGGGTGTGTCGCAAGGACAAATTGATTCGATTTGGTGAAGATCCGAACCCGGATCTGGATACGAGAATTATTTAATTTTTAAAAAGTGATTCTTCATCATTGAGAGATTGGGCCAAAAACGATACATGGCATGATATTTCAAAAATGTATTGGGCCAGATATATTATCATAGATCAGGCAGTGTGTGGTGGAGGTATGCACTCTACAGAGTGCCCTTCTAGTTTCATCAATTTTTAAATCTTGCTGAGTTTTGATAAAAAATTATATTTTGAACACAAAAGTAAATATGCTGGTCTCTGGGTGCAGGTATGACAAGTGTGAACTGGATTCCAAAACTTCAGCCAAACATATCAGGTGGATTATTCATCCCTTTCAATCCCAAGGGAGGTGGTTGTGGAGCAGCTATGCGTGCTATGGCCATCGGTTTGCGCTTTCCAGTGCCCCAAAAGCTCGAGTGGCTCATTGCAGTAGCAGTGGAGAGTGGACGCATGTCACACCATCACCCCACTGGGTACCTGGGCGCTGTGGCTGCAGCCTTCTTTACATCCCTGGCTGTGCAGCGTGTACCGCCAAGGAGCTGGGGTGCAGCTCTGCTCGGTGAGGCTCTCCCCGCAGCACGACGCTACGTGCAGCAGGCAGGCCGCTACGTGCAGCAGAACTTGGATTCCTGGTGTGTTTGAAGACTATTTTACTCATTAAAAAAAGAAAAATGATTAAGCATACCAATAGAAAATGAAGAAAAATTATAAATTTTAACACAAAACAGCAATAGCAGTTGAATGGCTTGGACAGACATTCCATAAAGTATAAACTGCTGTATCAGTAGTATCAAGTATCAAGTGAAAGCAGTATCAGTATCAGGCACAGCAGTATCAAGTGAAATTAAAATGAAGCCAAATAACAGCAAATGAATAATTAGTATGTAAACATCAGGTAAAGGAGAGAAGAAAAGTGGAAAACGGAAAACATGGCAATGAAACTTAGCATGAATCACAAAAGTGTGGAAAAAAGGAAAGGGGTGGTGTGTTTGAGATGGGAACGTCATAATCCCACAATGGACACAGATTTGTGACACCTGAACAAAACTATGGCTGAACTGCGTGTGTGTGTGTGTGTGTGTGTGTGTGTGTGTGTGTGTGTGTGTGTGTGTGTGTGTGTGTGTGTGTGTGTGTGTGTGTGTGTGTGTGTGTGTGTGTGTGTGTGTATCTTCCCCATGTTTTCCCATTCCTCTCCGATTTTTGTACACCACCCCTCCCTATTCCATCTCCAGGCACTGAATGACGTCATCGCCAGGCGCCGAAGGCCTTTGGCATCCGGGGATGATGCGTCGAAAGGGCAAACTCAGTTTTTACTGTTTGTTTTCTTGCTTTCTTGTTTGTTGGGTGGTCACCAGACTACCCTTCGTCTCAGGTTTTACGTCTGTCTGTATGTTTGTATGTAATGGACAGCTCTGGAGGCCAGAGGAGTCAACTGATTTTGATGAAACTTGACAGATAGTTCATACCAGGATCTAGTTCTATGCTTTTCAGCACCGTTGCTATGGACGCCACCGTTGCCTAGCAACGGGACTTTGAATTTTTTGAAAAAATCCGAAAAAAAAATTTCGAAAATCAAAAATCGGCTTCTGCGCTTTTATACTCACTATAATCACACTTTGTCAAAAACTGTATGACTAGTATGCAATTATGTAGCGACCACCCATGTCGCCGACCGGCTTGTTGGGTAGTCGATCCAGTCGAAAAAGAAAAAAAAAATTATTTTAAAAAATTTTGAAATTTGTTCTACCCTTATCAGTTTTTCCGTCGATATGTTTGTTGGGTAGTCGATCCAGCCGAAAAAAAAGTTTTTAAAAAAAAAAAAAAATTGAAATTTGGTCTACCCTTATCAGTTTTTCCGTCGATATGTTGGGTAGTCGATCCAGTGGAAAAAAAAAAAATTTAATTTGAAATTTGTTCTACCCTTATCAGTTTTTCCGTCAATGTTTGTCTGTTGGGTAGTCGATAGTCGACAAAGAAAATTTGGAAATTTGTTCTACCCTTATCAGTTTTTCTGTCGTTATGTTTGTTGGGTAGTCGATCCAGTCGAAAAAAAAAATTTTTAATTGTTTTTGAAATTTGTTCTACCCTTATGATCAGTTTTTCCGTCGATATGTTTGTCTGTCTGTCTGTCTGTCTGTCTGTCCCTCTGTTCGGTCCAGTGCTCCGTTAACAATGGCGATTTCGATGAAACTTGGTTGGTAGGTTTATACCATGACCCAGTTGTTTGCAAATGTGCAAATGAGAACCGTTGCTATGGACACCACCGTTGCCTAGCAATGGGACTGAAATTTTTGAAAAATCATAAAAAAAATTATTTTTTCGAAAATAATAAAAAAAAAAAAATCGGGCCATGAGCGACTGTGGGCAGTACATTCAGCCATATTGTCAAAAATTTCCAGCCGAATCCTATGAAAACTGTCGGAGAAGATGCACTTTGAATGAACCCTGGTCAAAAACAATAAAAAAACGAAGTTCGTTATATCTCAGAGACTGAGTCAGATATACATGAAACTGGTATGGTAGGTTCATGGTATGTCCTAGTTATGTGTGAGAAAGAACCGTTGCTATGGACCCCTCCGTTGCCTGGCAACGGCCGAAAAACCTCTAAATGTGGGGGTATTTTAACGAAAAAACAATCTGCAGCATTAACCCTTGAAGCGAGAATCATGAATTTTCTTGTGCTTAATTATCAGGTCATTCCCCATCGAACGGGCCCATCGCGTCAGGTTCTATTGGGTAGTTGACTTCCCATGTCCGCCGACCGGCTTGTTTATTTGTTTGTTTGTTTGTCCAGGCGATAATTCAGCCACCCTTTGAGCTAGGACGCTGAAATTTGGGTCCAATAGTGAATAAGTGCTTTGGCAAAAAAGTATTTTTTTATTAATCAATTAATTGATGAATTACTTAATTATTATCGATTTATTCATCACTTATTTATTTTCTTTCTCATCTGGCCAATATCTCAGGCACCTTTTGAGCAAGGAAGCTGATATTTGGACATAACCGTGAACAAGTGATTTGGTCATAAAGGGTATTTTAGAATTATTGATTAATCAATGAAACTATTAATTATATAATTTTTCGATTAATCACTTCATTTTCAAAAAGTTACAGATTCAGATGAAACAGTGGTGGTTTCGAGATGCTCTTAGCTGATTGATTAATAAATTAATTATATTATCCTTATTATTAGCTTATCTGCAATTTACATTCCAGATAAGGTATTATCATGTGCTGTCCGTCCATCCAACTTCTTTTTCGACTTCTGCCAAACCGCTGGGTAGCGCTGGGAACCCCCATCTCTCCCCCCGGCAGCACTGGGTACCCCATGACATTTTATGCCTTTCATCCTTGTTATTATTATGAATAATGAGAAGATTTGCCGGTTTTGACCAATCTCAGTTTTATGCTTTTGTCATGGTCGGGAGTACTGAAAAGTGATCCCTGCCTAGATAATCATCTGAGCAGTCCAGGTAGGCTCTCTTATGTAGCCTAAGCGACTTTTCGAGAAGATACTCCAACTTTAGTTTTGTATATAGTGAGTGCGGCCGACATTTTTTTCCACGCCATCCCTACATAGAGAGTGCCAGCACACTCTCTTATAAAACGAATACAGAGTTGATCGAATTCACTGATGTTCAAAGCATCATGTTTGATGCTGAAGGTTGGAAAAAAAGACTTTATGGTGCCTACCACATAATTTTTGACAAATCAAAGACCGTCTTCAGCATCATTGATCCACTTTGTTTCTTTTCTCCAGGCCCTACTTTGAGACGAAGTGGCGTGACTATTTGGAGTTACGTGGGATTTCAGATGGCTGCTCTGAACCCATTTTCCCTGTGGACGAAGCTCGACCATCAGCAAGAGATGCCTTCTATGCATCACTGAGCTTCAGTGGTTGGGGAGGCAGCAGTGGCCATGATATCGGCTTAATAGCCTACGATGCCATTCTGGCCGCTGGACCATCTTGGAAGGAGCTATGTTTGCGTGCAGCCTTGCATGGTGGAGATAGTGATTCAACAGGAAGCCTCGCTGGTTGCTTATGGGGAGCTATGTATGGGTTGAAAAGCATACCCCAGAATCACTACAGCTCACTAGAATACCGCTCTCGCCTTGAGAATGTTGGCAGAGGCCTGTTTGCAGTTGCAAGGAAAGATAGATACAAATGAATAATTGTTGATGAGCTGACGAAGCTAAAATTTGTTTTATACGAGGGTGAGTCAAAAATTATCCACAATATATTTTTATTTAAATAGTACAAGCAAATACAGCCCGTCACCTCGCTGACGAGAATATTAAGGGGGAGAGAGAGATAGGACCGAGGGGAGGGGAGAGAGATAGGACCGAGGGGAGGGGGAGAGAGACAGGACCGAGGGAAGGGGGAGAGAGACAGGACCGAGGGGAGGGGGAGAGAGACAGGACCGAGGGGAGGGGGAGAGAAACAGGACCGAGGGGAGGGGGAGAGCGACAGGACGAAGGGGAGGGGGAGAGAGACAGGACCGAGGGGATGGGGAGAGTGATAGGACCGAGGGGAGGGTGAGAGTGATAGGAGCGAGGGGAGGGGGAAAGAAGAGTTGAAGGAGGAGGGGGTGGAGAGATAGGAAGCGGCGAAGAGCGAGGAAGGGGCTGGGGAGGGGGCGCCTCACCAAACGTTGCTATACACTCCAGAGGGGGTGGAGTGAGTAGGATGGTGGAGAGAGGAGAGAAGCATGAAGGGAGGGGTTCTCGACTTGCATTTGGTAGTGGGACTTGGAGAAGGGGGGGGGTAGTACAGGATTGAATGAAATGGGGTACATTAAAACAGCACGTTAATACAGCACGTGGAGACCACTGGGAGATGTCCATGGCAGGTGGAGGAAAGGGGAGGGGGATGGGTGAGGGGAGGTGGAGGGAAGGCCACATGATGGGAAGGGAAGGGAAGGCAGCATGAGGGGAAGGGAAGGCAGTGTGAGAGGCGGGGAAGGGAAGGGCAATAAAACGCACCCAAACAGCAACATTTTCTTTTTAATCACAGGGTTCGATATAAAACCAGGTGGGAGCATTTAAAACCCACGCTATCTACCTGGCAATGGCCTGTCTGCGTGCATGCATGCTCGCACATGCAGTGACCTTTGCCCCACCGGTCGGCTCACTCCAAACCAGATTCATACATGCTATTCAATGGGGAAGCAGTTTTCAATTCAAAACTAAACCGTCAGTCCTTAACAGTCCCCTTAACAGAGGGGGAGGGGTGGGAGAGGAAAGGGGGGAGGGAGAGAGGGAGAGGGGTGAGGAGGGGGGGAGAGGAGGGTGGAGGGGGAGATTCCGGCAGATGTGACGCCCAGTTTATCATCTATCCAAGAGACGACATGCACATTGATTAATCACCGTGCTTGTGAAACACCGGGATGACAGTTTATAGCTGGGTCAGGATTTGAACCAAGGATGGACAGCTTAGAGTGAGCAGACGTACCTCTCGGCTATCCTGCCATGTTGTGGCGATTCATTGCTTTATATAACAATCATTGCAATCAACTAACTTCTTTTGCCTTCCAAACTCCAGTATCGAACCGCGGTGTCACCAACGAAGTTTGAAGAGCATGCGCCAAGTGGCTTTAGCAAGCACTCCACGAAACAGATGAAGAAACTTTTCAAAACAAAACGTTTATTTTTTTTGGTATGGATTTATCTCTGCCGAAGTGATAGGTCGTATAATGAAAGAAGATTCCCTCTTACTCCCTCTTCTAATGAAAGAAGAAGATTCTTAAGATTCTAATATACTCCCTCTTACGGTATGACAGACCTGAGCCTCGTCCTGGTGGAGGTGTTGCTCTCTTCATCAAAGACTCTATTCCTCACTCTCCATGCACTGCTCTCACTCCCCCACACCCTCAGGAATACCTCTGGCTTCGGCTTCCCTCCACTCCCACCTCATGTTTATATGTGTACTGTACCGTCCACCGAACAGTGATGACTTCATCTACACCTCACTATCCGAAAACATGGACCATCTTCTATCTTCTGATCCAAACTCTCTCTTCCTCTTATGTGGTGACTTCAATTGTCATCACACCAGTTGGCTTGGTGTGGGTACCTCTCTCACCTGCCATGGCACCTCAGCAAAAGCTTTCTGCGACTCATTGGGACTGACTCAATCAGTCAACTTCCCGACCCAGATCTCAACCAATGGTACTCCATCTCTTCTGGATCTGATTTTGACAAATTTCCCTGACAATATCTGCTGCTCTTCCTTCGCTCCAATTGGTTCTTCTGACCACGTCCTTGTCAAAGTGGACATCTCTCTGGCTGTTATCAGAGAACCACCTCACCGCCGTCGAGTCTGGCATTTCACTCAAGCCGACTGGCAGGGTCTCCAAGCAGCCCTCAAACTTACAGACTGGTCTCCTATCACTACTTTCTCAAACATCAACTCATCCTGGGAATTCTTTCAAAGAAACTTGCTCTCCCTCATGCACAGATTTATCCCCTCTCGTGTTCAGTTGTCTTACCCTTCCTCCCGCCCTTGGTTTACTGAAGCTTGTGGCGAGGCAGTTGTCCTGAAACAACTTGCCTTTGCCTCATGGAAAGCAAACCCAACTGAGGGCAATCTCAGTTCCTTCCACAAAGCTCGGAACAAGTGTGTATCTACCCTCAGGAGAGCCAGAAAACAACATCTTTCTCATCTCAACTCTGAACTCTCAAACCTCTCTCCCTCCTCAAAATCCTGGTGGCGTTTAATCAAATCTGTTTCTGGTGTATGTTCCCCCTCCATCCCCTCCCTTACCTCAAATGGCCGCACTGCTGATTCCACACGTGATAAAGCTGAATGTCTAAACTCGGTGTTTGCAGCTAAATCTTGTGTCCTAAACCCATCACTATCTCTACCCACTTTACCCAGTCGCACCCAACTGTCCCTGGACTCTGTATCCTTTTCTCCTGACAAGGTGGAGAGCTTGCTGTCAAACCTCGAGTCAGATTCTGCAACCGGTCCAGACGGCATCAGCCCACGTGTCCTCAAAGCCTGCTCTTCTGCTCTTGCTCACCCTCTCTCTGTTCTATTCACCCTCTCATTTGCCCAAAGTCATCTGCCATCTACTTGGAAATCTGCTAACATCACTGCCCTGCATAAAAAAGGTGCAAAAACAGATCCCTCTAACTACAGACCAATCAGCCTTCTCCCAATCATCAGCAAGGTTATGGAATCCATCATCGCCTCAGATATGAAATCCTTCCTCTTCTCCAATGGCTTGATTTCCAATCATCAATTTGGTTTCAGACCAGGTCACTCTACCCTGGATATGCTGCTTCTGCTCTCCCATCAATGGATGGAGGTCCTCAATGCCAGACAGGAAATCCGAGCCGTATCCCTGGACATATCACGTGCTTTTGACACAGTCTGGCACCCTGCCCTACTCACCAAACTCTCTTCCCATGGTATTCAAGGCCATCTCCACTCATGGCTCACAGACTTCCTCTCCTGTCACAGTCAATGTGTGGCTCGAAATGGAGTTATTTCATCCCCTCTTCCTGTGCAGGCTGGAGTTCCTCAAGGTAGCGTTCTGGGCCCTGTTCTTTTTCTGGTTTTCATCAATGATCTCTCGGACTCTCTGGAAAATCCTCTATTTCTCTTTGCCGACGACTCCACCCTCTGCCGTACCATCTGTCATCCCTCAGACCGGCAAGCAGCAGCTTCTTCGCTCACTGCAGATCTGGATAAAATCACAAACTGGTCCAACACGTGGAACATGTCTTTCAATCCAGACAAATCTCACACTCTCACTATGTCTCTTCGAAAGGACCGTTTACAAAACCCCCCCATCCACTTTCTCAACAATCCTCTGGAAGAAGTCTTTTCTTTCAAGCTTCTGGGTCTTACTATCTGCCATGACCTTTCCTTGGAAAGTCACATTTCCAACCTCGCCTCAAAAGCCAGTCGCCGACTGGGAATCCTCCGTCGTGCAAAGTCCTGCCTCGGCCCTCTTGAGCTCCTGACCACTTATAAAGCTTTTGTCCGTAGCCTGATGGAGTACTGCTCTCCCCTCTGGGCTGGTGCTCCTGCCTCCCACGTTTCTCGGCTTCACGCTGTCGAAACCAGGGCATTTAAGATCATCGGCATCTCCCGCAATGAAGCTGAGTCTTTGGGCCTCTCACTCAATCACCGCAGGTTGGTCGGTGGTCTTTCTGTCTTCCAACGACTCCTCTCCAGCCTTGCCCCCCCTGCTCTCTCTGTGATTTGTCCCCACCACATTTCCACAGGGCGCTCAAGGTCCGCCAACAACCCCCTTCTGGTAAAACTACCAAAATCACGAATCACTGCTCATCTTCACTCTTTCATTCCTCTTTTTTCCCGCCTTTGGAATAAACTTCCTCACTCTATTCTTTCCCATTCTTCCCTCCAGACTTTCAAAACAGCTGTTCACCACCACCTCTTATCTTCCCCCATCCAAATCCTCGATCTTTTCTACCCCCGATAATCCACCCAAGCCCACTTCCTTCAATTCCCCTGCTTTCCTTCCTGAAAGTCCCTTAAATGTCCATCTTCTCTTCGCCATGTTCCCCGTCCCATCCCCATCCCTCTCACTTCCACAGTTCACCTAATGTGTCTGTTCCCCACTGTTTTGTCCCTTCCACTCCCACCCCTCTTGTCTCATGCCCCCTTGCTGTGAGTTGTGTGTTAGCTCTCATACGAGCCTCGACCAAGGTATACAAAAAAAAAAAAGATCACACAAAAAGGAGAAACGTGGTGCAAAATAAAATTGCACATTTTCAGCGAGCCAACCAACGTCCAACACAGCACAGAACAACGCGGGGACAAACACAGGCGAGTGGCCCCTGAACTTTGTTCAATTCAATGGATATTCAGTATTTAGTGTGAATATTGTAGAGCCCTCATGAAGTGGCATAAGCACTCAAGGAAGCACTCCAACGAAACAGATGATAAGGAATGGAAAGTATAACTGACAGTGGGACAAACAGCAAGATAATTAACAGACAGGGAAGAAGGAAGGAAACACTGAAACTAGCAAGTAAGATGGTTGAGTTAGGATAGAGAGACTGGCGGAATATAAAGATCATGGGACAGAATTGTGGATCACAACAGAGGGCAATGCACAGCTTTTGAAGCACTTGGAGGGAATGGTGACCATTATTCACCTGTAACACAAATATGAAAACATTTGCTTTTTCCAGTGTATGGTGTATGATAAGTCGATACCCAATTTTAAATTGTTGTTGCAGTTTTATTTATGAACCGATTTTTAATGAAGCAAACTGTGAATGAAAGTGCCAGGTGAGGTTTCATGCACAACATTTAAACCTCCACATATGCTCCAGCACCGTCAACACATTTCCTTAATGGACTGGCACATTTGCTCCTGCTGACGAGAGCACGTTTTCAGGAATATTGGTGAGAACATTGGTTATTCTCTCCTCCATTTCATCAAGGTTTTCTTGGCTTCATGCTATTGGACACCATTATTTACATTGTTTCATGAAAATCGGTTCATAAATAAAGCTACAACGACAATTTGATATTGGGTATTGGCTTATCACCCCATTGTTGTTTCATCAGATTTTCAGAAAACAGATATACAGCTTCTCCACTTCAATCGGACCTTTCCTTCATTTTTGGTCCACCCATCTCTGTTCTCGCATTTGGCAGCTTGGCTGCTGGGTCGCTATCATTTCTTGGAGCACAGCTGTACCACTGATGCTGTGACCCTCTACCGGTCGACTGGTCCTCATTTCACCGACCTCAGAAGGAAGACAGGCTGAGTCGACTCCACCTGGTGGTTAAAAACTCCAACAATTTTGTGATTTATGAACTTGAAATCTATGTGACATGGGATTAATGCTTAATGAGCTGTTTGAAGGTATCTTGAGGAGTGTAATTCATTTGGTAACCAATGAGAGTGAATATCATTTCAATGTGTCCTTATGATTATTTTGATTGAGATCCATGACAAGAGCAGGTGCCTGAAGTCAGGCATGCTCGTATTACTCTGACTTTTTCTTCCTTTGGCACACGATCATCACGGCCATTGCCAGAGCACATATGCAGCACATTTGGGTGCACTTCATATACATATAATGTTCATGAAACCCAACGTTGTTTTTCATCTTCCATTGTTGTGGAGAAAGCCAGGCTGTACCAGAACATTGCAAATAAAATGACCTTATCTGTACTCCAGCGATAGTAAAATGAGCATGTCCACCAATTCCTTTACTCAGTACTAAGCCTGTGCAGCATGCCGCCTGGTCCACTTGCTCATCGCTCCGTTCCCACCACCAACTCTCACTCCAGAGGACCCCACTTGAACTTACATTTGAGCTTGTGCACACAGAACTGCACTGTGAGCTCAGGACAGAGAATTGGCCACTGTAAGTGACTGCCCCTCCCCCCCCCCCCCCCGCGACCAAAGTTGACACTTAAGGGTGTGGGGGTGGGGTCAAAGGGAAAGTTCCACATTTAGTGTGGGAGTGGCCTCAGGGAGCGCCGGTGACGCGCCGCCCTCTTCCCTCAGAGCATGGCAGGCGCATTTGTCTGAATGTACTCCATGGTGACATCATCCTCCACGCGAAGTTGCTGCGCTGGATCCGTCCTCAATGGTCCTTCGCCTGCGCCACGCACATCAACTCCCGAATTAACATGGGACCAACGTGCAGTTGTCCCCATCCGTCTCAATGCCTGGGAAAGGCGCAGATGGCTCGCTGGATAGCAGAGCGATCCCCATGGTGAGAATGACGCAAAGCAGCGGCAAGCGCATACGTGTACCTGGATGCAAAAGAGCTCCACTGGTAACGAAGCTGGGCTTGAGCCCAGTTGTAGGCAAAAAAATGTCCGTGGGTGAGGCGAGATGATGGTTCCGAGGTGCAGGAAGGCGGAGGATGAACTGGGTGAGCGAATGAGATTGATGTGTCTTCAGGTCTGATGATGAAAGTCTGAGTCTTCAGGTCCTTGGTGCTTCCAGTCTTGCTCTATGAATGTGAGACTTGGACTCTGACCAAGGATGTGAGACGGAGACTTAATTCCTTTGGTACCAGGTCTCTTTGGAGAATCCTTGGCTATCGCTGGTGGAACTTTGTGTCTAACGAGCGGTTGCTGAGAGACTCAAATGAGATTTGTTACCTGCATAGTCTCTGAGCATCAGCTGCAGCTGTATGGACATGTGTTTCGTTTTCCTGACGCTGATCCTGCTCACCAGATTCTCTCAGCGAGGGAGTCTCGTGAGTGGAGGAGGCCAATGGGCCGATCACGTGCCTCGTGGTTGCAGCAGGTTGATCAGAATCTCAAGGAGATGGGGATGGCCAGACAGAGGCCCCTGTAGTACCGGCGGAACGTCGACGCAGTGACGTGCTGCTCTGGTGCATGCTCCCATACCTGACCTGACCTGACGTGATGTCTTGACGATATAAGTTTCACTGTTCCTGTTCCATGTTTAGCCGAGAGCATCAAAACTTTTTAAATCACGTTTGGTATTTAAAGATTGGAAACACCTTTCTTCGATTTGTTGGTGATATACTGGGTTTTTTTTTTTTTCGTGTCGATTTTTTTCGGTATACCTGAATATTCAGAATATACTGTTACGGCTGTGGAAATTCGCAAACCACCATTCAGGGCCCGTAGGTGAGATATCTCGAAGTACATGTGTAGTTAGCCCCAAACCCGTTGTATAGAGGGAATTTATGTGATTCATCCCGGCTGCGACGCTTTGAGATAGCCGTTTTTCTGTTCTATCTTTATTTTGAAACAACCACGTGTCAACCGCCATCACACAACAACCACCTTAACCACCACGCCAGCCATCGTCACCAACTACAACCACGCTCCAACCCTCAGACAACAACAACGCCAACAGCCACGACCTTTACCTTCACAACTCAATCCCACAAACATCGCATCACCGTCATTCCCAAACTGAACCATAACCATAAAACCACCAACGAAAACCCCCACCACCCTCACCTCTCTCCTTCTACGGCCATTCCTGCATCACCTGTGAACACTGAGCGTCGGGCTGTCTTGGGCCCGTTCAGCGATACACACCGAGCCGCGAGCGCAAATAGCGGCCTTTCAGAGGAAAATTCGGATCAATAATTATGCAACACGCCCACTTCCCCTCCGTCCAATTAGTAAGCGCGGAGCGGCTTGGCCCCGCCTCCAGGCGCGTCTGTGTGAAATCGATATATGCAAATTATAAGATCAGGGGAGATTCACGCCCCCTTTCCTCCGACCAATGGGCGAGCGTGGCTCCACCCCCGAGGTCATCCTGATCCGGATATTTGCATATAAGCTGCTCCTGCCGGCCAATAAGAAGGCGAGCGCAAGGCGAATGAAGTCAGTTGAGTCGGGTGGCGAAGTGATCGGTGTGGCAGGAAGAGTCAAGTCGGGTGGCGAAGTCAGTGGAGTCGGGTGGCGAAGTGATCGGTGTGGCAGGAAGAGTCAAGTCGGGTGGCGAAGTCAGTGGAGTCGGGTGGCGAAGTCATCGGTGTGTCATCGAGTTGGGTTCTGCAGTCGGCTGAGAAGAGTTGCGGGAAGAGGCAAAGGAGTTCGGGTCCGAGGCGAGAAGGACGGCGGTCGACGACGAGGTCGCGGTGTGGGATCGCTCGTCGCGGGACCCAAGCCAGCCAGCCATTCTCCTCCCCCAGGGCATCAACAATTCCCCCTTTCGCCCGTGCTGAGATAGTGCAACAAGGGGGCCCCGTTCCCACCCCACTCCAAACGTCGTGCCAACGAAACACGGCCAAGGAGCACGGAGTCGGGGCACAACCACGCGGCCACATCTGCGGCTCGCCCGCCAACGCGTCACGAGGACGCGGGTAGGACCCCCCTGGTCTCGCGGACCTGGCCGCTCCTCCAGGTCACGCGCATAATTGGCCTTCAGGCCTGTCTGCCCCCTTGTCTATGAGGGTGGCTTCTTTCCTTTGCTTTTGTGTAAATGTGTGTTGGCGCCGTCTGTAAAGTAGAACTGTATAAGTGTTGCCGTGTGTGCACGTAGTCGGTAGTAACTCTGTGTCGTTGTTGCTTTTGTTTGGGTTGCTATATGTGCATTTTGACTGTTTGGCTGTACATATGTGCTTTCCGTGTGCCGGGAAATAAATGTGCATTGTGTGAACTGTTTTCCCGTTTCGCTTCGTCTTTTTTTTATTGACCCTCCATCCTGCTTCAAGTAAAGGGTTCGTAGTGGGTGCAAAACGCCCGGTAAATAATCTGAACCGTCGAGGTCGACGATAACACCACTCGGTTATCCCAATAGTACGGAACGGGCCGCCCAAGCGGCTCGTGTCCGGAGTCGACCTGCGGCGAGGTACGATCGCCCGGTTTACCATCTGCGTGGGTACTTAGGTAGGTCGAGTTTGGCGAACAACCCTATCCTACGCGGGTGGCCGATTGGCACGATTGTGGTGAGATCGAAAGGCCCACCCGTGACTGGCTCCGGGCGATAGTTCCCGGAGGGTCACGACTGAATTGTCCGTCCGGTGGGCGACACGGTCGCGATTCGAGTGACGTGGCCGTCCGCACGCCGACGGGCGCGAATTCGCAACAATACTTTATTCTCTTCTCTTCTCTCTCACACCCTGGTGGTCATTCGTTTTTCAGTTGTGGTGTCATGGTGGCTGCTTCCTGTTGTGATTGCTCGGTCTCGTTCGGTTTTTCCTCTTCCCTATGTTGCTCCATTGTGTT
Source organism: Eptatretus burgeri (assembly GCF_056783735.1). NCBI lineage: Eukaryota > Metazoa > Chordata > Myxini > Myxiniformes > Myxinidae > Eptatretus > Eptatretus burgeri. The sequence goes on from NC_140966.1 coordinate 3,965,929, forward strand.
TTCGTATGTGCTTTGTGAAGCTCCTTTTGTGTACTGCATTTTTGAGAGAGAGAGAGAGGTAAATTTTGTGTGCTTGGCCTGAAGAACTTCAAGTGTTGGGCTTGTACTCGGCTTGCCATGTTTTTCAACATCGTCAGTTATCGGCTTTACCATTGCTGTTTATTTTTATTTTACCTTTGCCTGCAGGCTTTGCTCGCGACAGGTTTTCTTTTGTAAGTTTATTTATTCGTTTCCTTGGTTTCGTTTATTTTTGGCTATGGCAAACATTTAGTTGCAGAATCGCAGGTACGAGTCATTGCCTCGTATGCACGGACTCATTGCTTGCCCGCCTGATGGAATCAGCGTCGAGGACATGGTAACAAGTCTCGGTGAGCTTTTAGGCCTGGATAATATCTTGGCCGCCTCGAAGATGAACCCACAGAATTGTGGTTTTTGTATGGGAGGAACACCTCGAAAATGAGGCGGTTGAACAAGGTCTGTCCTTGCCACAGGACATTTATATCAGTGTTCGTCCAATGGACACCCCGGCGGTTCGAATAGTCTTCTCAAATTTATCTCCTTTTATAAAAAGCGAGCAGATCATCTCTGCTCTTCGCAGTTTCAGCACCGTCGTGCCACGGATATCCATGATTCTGCTACGGCTTCGAGCAGACGACTTGCTCCGACACATCATGACCTTCCGGCGTCATTGTTGTATCATTCTGAAAAATAATGCTCAAGACGCTCTACGCAGCCATTATGTTCTCGGTTGATGGACACAGCTATCAAATATATGTGTCGACCGAAACGACGACGTGCTTCACTTGCAGGGAACACGGGGATCTCAAAGGTGCAGGTATGAAGGTAATTGTCCCTGTGAACAGGCAGACCCCGTTAATAGTTCGGACAACCATCCTTTGACATGGACAGCAGCAGTGAGAGAAACCTCCTTGAATGACAGAGGCTTCACTACTATTACTGCTAGTAAGAGCTGAAATATACTGAAAAAAAAAAAAACTCAAACGTCCGAACGTTAACAATGAAGGAGTTATCAACGAATCAAAAAAGATCGTGTTATCCGGGAACCACAATGGACCCCACACGGAAGGGGGCTCCTTGTGTGACCGACTTAACTTTGCTTAATAGATTCGTTGCTCTAACTCCTGATGATGAGAAAGAAGCAATTAATTATGATGAAAAAGCTGATTGTGATGACAATGTTGACCCTGCAGCTCCTTTCACTGCAGGAGTTGAGGAGTCGATTTTAGTGTCTGTCTCCGTGAGATGTGAGGCACCTAAGGAGGTTGTTCCACATGGTGTTTCAGACTGTACGGAGATGGAATGTACCGTTTTTGTCGTTAAAACCCCTCATGTACTCTGAGTGACATGGCCATAGTGGGCAATGAAGAAGTAAATTTCACAATGTGATGGTTGTGGGGGTAGATGGAGGAATTTAATCAGGAATTTAGGATTGAATATAATTGTTTGGTCCGTGGACGTGTAGGAAACATCTCGATGTAATTAAGTCGGGAAACTGTGAGCTTGAAGTGTTACGCATCACCACACGGGGGGTGGTGCGGTGTTAATTAGATTTGGATTAAGAATAAGTTCCTCAGTATGTGATTGCCCCCCCCCCCGGAACCTATTCTTAGGTTTTTGCATTTATAAGCAAGCCAAACGTGCCGAGCAGGCAGAAGCCCCGCCTCCAAGGGTGATGGTGAGAGAGGTCACACCCCGAGGCTGATGATTGATGGGTGTGACATGAGACGCATGAAGAAGAAGAGGGTGTGGTTGGCAGCAGATCAAATAGGACAAAGAGTGAAGAGTGGGGAGGAGGAACGTTTGTTCCCGCTGCGAGATAGCGGTTTAGCGCCATTTTGTACACGTCTTCGCGTGCAAATAGAAGCACCTTGATTCCAAGTTCCACAAAGACCATCTCTGAGCCAAGCTAAGCACTGGAGTAAAGGGGAGGTTTTCTTTTATTTCGTTTCCCTTTGTCTGTATTTAACTCCGTGTGCAGAGGCGCCTCGACTTGGAGTTTAATTTATGACATCGGGGTAGGATTTTAGAATCCATCGGGACCACGACATTTGGTCCCGGAGAGAGAAAAAGCTTTAAAAAAAAAAAAATTGAGAGTTGTAATCAAGGTACAAATTGTTTAATTAATTGGTGTCGGGAAAAAAGAACACTTGGAAATTTAAGGGAAAGATTTTTCTTTGTATTTTCTGAGTATAAACGCGCGTGGGAAATGACGATGTTCATGCTAGGTAGTGAGTACGGAGGAAGCGAGCCAAGGATGGAGCTGAATGAGGATTGGGTAGGAACCTTCCCCCATCCCTGGGCCGTCGGGTCGGAAAACGATTGTGTGGGCTCTCCGGGTCGTGTGGGAACAGTCGTGGAGCCAAAACGAACCAACTAATGAAGAGATGAAATGAATGAATGGTGAATTCAATGAACAAATGGATGAACAAAGGGAATGCAGGAATGAACTGTTAACTCAAGTGGCTGGTGAATTGAAGAGACAAATTGTTGAACAAAGGGATGAAATGAAGGCATTGGAAAACAAAATTAATGACCAAAGTAATGAAAAACAAAAAGGGATGAACAAAGGAATGAAATGATGGAAAGAATGAACAGGCAATTAGGACAAATTGATGAACACAAGAAGGAAATGAATGAACGATTGAAAAACAAAATGAACGAACAAAGGAATGAAATGTATGGATGCTTGGAAGGCAAAATCGAAGGGGAAAATAAAAGACATCACTGATCAAATGAACGAAATTAAGAGGGGACTTAACACAGGAATTGGGGGGTACAAATTGATGAAATGGAGAAAAGAACGGAACACCAAATGGAGGACAGATTGGGGAAATTCGAGATGAAATTGGTGGCTCGATTTGGGGAAATGGAGAAAAGAAAGGAACACCAAATGGAGGACAGATTGGGGAAATTCGAGATGAAATTGGTGGCTCAATTTGGGGAAATGGAGAAAAGAAAGGAACACCAAATGGAGGACAGATTGGGGAAATTCGAGATGAAATTGGTGGCTCAATTTGGGGAAATGGAGAAAAGAAAGGAACACCAAATGGAGGACAGACTGGGGAAATTCGAAATGAAATTGGTGGCTCAATTTGGGGAAATGGAGAAAAGAACGGAACACCAAATGGAGGACAGACTGGGGAAATTTGAGAGGAAATTGGTGGCTCAATTTGGGGAAATGGAGAAAAGAAAGGAACACCAAATGGAGGACAGACTGGGGAAATTCGAAATGAAATTGGTGGCTCAATTTGGGGAAATGGAGAAAAGAACGGAACACCAAATGGAGGACAGACTGGGGAAATTCGAGACGAAATTGGTGGCTCGATTTGGGGAAATGGAGAAAAGAAAGGAACACCAAATGGAGGACAGACTGGGGAAATTTGAGAGGAAATTGGTGGCTCAATTTGGGGAAATGGATAAAAGAAAGGAACACCAAATGGAGGACAGACTGGGGAAATTCGAAATGAAATTGGTGGCTCAATTTGGGGAAATGGAGAAAAGAAAGGAACACTAAATGGAGGACAGACTGGGGAAATTTGAGAGGAAATTGGTGGCTCGATTTGGGGAAATGGAGAAAAGAACGAAACACCAAATGCAGGACAGACTGGGGAAATTCGAGACGAAATTGGTGGCTCGATTTGGGGAAATGGAGAAAAGAAAGGAACACCAAATGGAGGACAGACTGGGGAAATTCGAAATGAAATTGGTGGCTCAATTTGGGGAAATGGAGAAAAGAACGGAACACCAAATGGAGGACAGACTGGGGAAATTCGAGACGAAATTGGTGGCTCGATTTGGGGAAATGGAGAAAAGAAAGGAACACCAAATGGAGGACAGACTGGGGAAATTTGAGAGGAAATTGGTGGCTCGATTTGGGGAAATGGAGAAAAGAACGAAACACCAAATGCAGGACAGACTGGGGAAATTCGAGATGAAATTGGTGGCTCAATTTGGGGAAATGGAGAAAAGAACGGAACACCAAATGGAGGACAGATTGGGGAAATTCGAGATGAAATTGGTGGCTCAATTTGGGGAAATGGAGAAAAGAAAGGAACACCAAATGGAGGACAGATTGGGGAAATTTGAGAGGAAATTGGTGGCTCGATTTGGGGAAATGGAGAAAAGAACGGAACACCAAATGGAGGACAGATTGGGGAAATTTGAGAGGAAATTGGTGGCTCAATTTGGGGAAATGGAGAAACGAATGGAGCACCAAATGGAGGATAAACTGGGAAGATTCGAGACGAAATTGGTGGCTCAATTTGGGGAAATGGAGAAAAGAACGAAACACCAAATGGAGTACAGACTGGGGAAATTTGAGACGAAATTGGTGGCTCGATTTGGGGAAATGGAGAAAAGAACGGAACACCAAATGGAGGACAGACTGGGGAAATTCGAGACGAAATTGGTGGCTCAATTTGGGGAAATGGAGAAAAGAACGGAACACCCAATGGAGGACAGATTGGGGAAATTCGAGATGAAATTGGTGGCTCAATTTGGGGAAATGGAGAAAAGAAAGGAACACCAAATGGAGGACAGATTGGGGAAATTTGAGAGGAAATTGGTGGCTCAATTTGGGGAAATGGAGAAACGAATGGAGCACCAAATGGAGGATAAACTGGGAAGATTCGAGACGAAATTGGTGGCTCAATTTGGGGAAATGGAGAAAAGAACGAAACACCAAATGGAGTACAGACTGGGGAAATTTGAGACAAAATTGGTGGCTCGATTTGGGGAAATGGAGAAAAGAAAGGAACACCAAATTGAGGACAGATTGGGGAAATTCGAGACGAAATTGGTGGCTCGATTTGGGGAAATGGAGAAAAGAACGGAACACCAAATGGAGGACAGACTGGGAAGATTTGAGACGTAATTGGAGACTGAATTTCAGCAAAAACAGGAAGAATTGGCATTGAAAATAGAAGACGGTAAAACCCAGGTTGTCCAAATGGGGGAAAAGTTGGAAGAAGAAATTGGGTCCACAAATAAAAGAATTGACAAAGTGAATGAGGACCTGGAAGGCTATCACACCTGTGTGGATGCCATAATGCTATGGCAGGTCGAGGAATTGGGATCTTGTCAGCGCCAGGGTTGGTCAGTTGGAAACTTGTGTCACAGGGCAAGAGCAGGTGTTAGTTAATCAAGGCTTGTGGGAGCCACAATTGACTGGGGAAAGGATGGATGGAATGTTACAGGAGCAGCTGAACACGGGACAATACTGTCAAGGGAGAGGAGATAAAACCAAAAGTTTCTGTAAGCCTCAATGGTGATGTTGATGGTTCTGTCGAGACCACGCTTAGACTGACCGACTCGTACGAAGTTGTGTTGGACTTGCTGCACTTTGACATTGGGGATGTTTCTGAACAGGGTCGAGCAGATTTGGCAGAGCCAATGTTTGAACCATTTGCAGGACATGTAGAGGAGAGTTGCAGCAATGGATCTTGAATTAGACCTGAGTGAGTCAAGTGCAGCCTTTGAAGAGAAACATGTCCACATTTGCATGTTGGGCAAGGTGTCTTGGGCAACACAAGGTGCCAACAACGTCTGGTGGAATGTAGTGGCGCTTTCTCCTTTTCCAGCAACTCTATTCTTAGCTGTAAGTTCTGCAATTTGCTGCACAAGCTTTCTTGCGGTGAGCAACGCAATGTTCCGCAGGATTCCTCACTTCCAGTTGCTCGGCTGGGGGAGTTTGGCCACGTGGAGAACCACCGTCACGACCGTTGTGGTTGGCTTGTGGCCGTCTACATCATGGTGAATACATGTATGGTGAATACATGGTGAAAAGTTGACTGCCACATTGGGTGGCCGGTTTTTCCATCTGGCTTGGCAGTGACGCGGGGAGCTTGGCTCTGTGAGAGAGTGGCATTGGCACCGTCTTTTGGCTGGTAGTGGAGCTGTTCGCCTGTATGGACGGTGAGCTTAGCCATTTTGAAGCAGGTTCTGCATCTTTGGATCTTCTTCGTGCTATTTCCATGACACAGGCTGGATGGTGTCATCTGGCACCTCTCACCCAGGTCATACCAGATCCGAGTCTCCGTGTCTCCCGTCCCATGGAGGTACAACTGTGGTGTGATGGAGAGCAGGGGCCGCACACGAGGGCATCTGCACTGGTTGAGCATGCGAGTCCAGTTGTCATGATTCCAGGAGAGGAGCCAGAACTTGAACCGGAACCAGAACCACAGCCTTTGCCGATTCCAGAACCCAGCATTTCAGAGGGACCCGAGGAAAAAGATCTGATAGAGAATTTACACCAGGAGAACAGAGCATTGCGTCGTGAACTGCAGTCATTCAAGAGCGAAACCCAGAAGGTGATGAAAAGTCTTCAGGAGAGAGTGCATGAGCTTGAGGCTGAGTTGGATAACAATCGCAGTTGCCGGCAGAATGTGCAGGGCAACGTTCTCGCCCTGCAAGCTGAATTGGATGGGCTGCACCAGCAGCAAGCCAAACAAGCATGGCAAGGGCTCACTCGAGCTGAAAAGAAAGTGAGGGCACGTTCACGGCATTATGGGAAGATGAAAGAGAAATTCAGAGCTACACGAAGCCAAAACACATCCCAACTCACTCCACAACTCTCATCGCAGGCGGCCGAGCAGACGAGCGTAACAGCCCGGGGTCGGGTGATGGTGTTTGCGTTAACCAGAGTGTCTGTTTGTCTGGCTTTTGTCTATCGTGGATGGTGGAGTGCAGTTTCCGGCGTCCATGTGTGTCTGGGAGTTATCCTCATGCTGGTTGTGGGTCGGCCAGTCGTGGCCTTGTTCTGCCCTCAATCTGGCGCACTCAGGAGGTGCAGTTTTGGCTGGGTTGTAATAAATCCCTCGCTTATTGTTTCACATACCTTTCCTTGCCCTTGCTGAAAATAAACTTGATCATGATTGTGAACTGGCAAATACAACCAGTTGCTTCCCTGATGGGGATATTAAAGAAGGGGAGGGGAAGGAGAGTGGACGGTGGGTAGTGGGAGAGAGAGAGGATAGAGAGGGGAGGGAGGGAGAAGGGTGGCAGAGCTAGCAGGGGTGAGGAATGGAGAGCAAGGAAGGTGGCAAGGGTGGGGATATCGAACAAACATCGCTCTACACTCTGGAAGAAGCGTGGGGGGGTGGGGGTCTCAACTTGAGTTTGGTAGTGAGACTTGTGGAGAAAAGGGGGGTGGTGTTAGTGTAGGATTGAATGAAATGGGGTATGTTGAAACAGCACATGGAGACTGCCAGATGTCCATGGGGAGTGGAGAGGGGAGGGGGATTGGTGGGAGGAGGTAAGCATGAGGGGAAGAGAATGCAGTGTGAGGGGAAGGGAAAGGAAGGCAGCACAAGAGGAGGGGAAGGCAGCATTCATTTCTGGAAATAACTGTCTGAGACAATGAATGTTGTGTGCATTACTCGGATCTGATCCCGAAATCCATAATATATACATATACATTTATTTATTTATACTTTATACAAATATCTTCATAATATTTTTACTATTCGTATTGTATTTCACCAATTCCATTTGGTGTCGTTTTATGATCTTCTTCTTCGGGAGTGTCTTCCACGCCTGTCTTAGTGCGTTCACTGCAACAATATAATCCACCTTCACAATCACAGAACATTGTGCACGGCAACATTGAGGATAAACATGAACACTTTGATGACTTGCAGTTGTCACCAGTGCATTTGATCATTTTGAGTGCATATTTTGGTGCAGCTGCCATGTCTGGGGAAGCATTACAGGTTGCAAGAATTTATTTGTTGTATCCATTGTCCATCCATGCATCGTAGGGTCTATGTCTGACTGGGTGGCTTCTGCAGTGTGCTTACAGATATTGGCTTGCAAGTGAGCCCGCATGACATTCTATTGAAATGCTTTATTTAGTTGAAATGTTTTGGAACAGAGACGTATTAGCCTTTGCCGTTTTCAATTTCCATGTCTTGCATCGCAGTTCACTCATATTTGACGCTTGCACGTGGCCATAACATTCTGAAATGAATGCAGTATACTCTTGTACATCAGATCAAGACAGTGCAGCTGTGATGTTCCTGAGTTCTAATAGTTGATGACCAGCTTTAAGTACTTTCACTACTTTCGCCTTTCTAATTCCCCAAAACTGAGCCACAGTATCGCATCCTGATAAAGCATGTGCTGCTAACAGTTGGCCAGCAATGTTCTTGTGCAGGTCTGCAGTTGCATTTATGTCAATACATTTTCTGCTTTGGGATGTAGCTTCCATTGTTACAGGGCACATGAGTTGTTTTTTTTTCTGCTGATAAAAGTGGACCAACAGTATGAACACGTCAGTGTCATCTAAAATGACACCGATATTAGTGTTTACACCATTCACCTCCACAATGCTCAGCAACCGATGTGTGATGGTGACATCAGCCTCCTCTTGAGTGTTTCTCATGTCTTTGCGGTGGATTGTCATACTTTCATGGATTTCAATAAGGACTGGATCACTGCCTGTCATGACAAGTTGAAGGTGTGTCCTTAGTTGTTTCCCGCCGTTCATGTAGAGTCTCGACAATCAAATTGATTAGCTGAACTTTGTTGTAGGTCATAATTAATGCAATTTTTTGTGGTGGAAGAAGCATAGCATGACAATTTATGCTGTCTTCTTGACAAAATGATGCTGTTTCCCTCTTGTTGAATGAACGAGTGACACCTTTGATGCTATAAAAATACCTGTCAAATGTCTATTTGTGTACGAAGTAGTAGAGATTTGTGAATATAAATGTCTACATGAAGACATTTCTATTTAGAAATGTTCATACAAAGTATAGATTTCAATTTAGAAATGTTCATACAAAGTATAGATTTAAATTTAGAAATGTCCATACAAAGTATAGATTTCTATTTAGAAATGTCCATACAATGTATACATTTCAATTTAGAAATGTTCATACAAAGTATAGATTTCAATTTAGAAATGTCCATACAAAGTATAGATTTCTATCTAGAAATATCCATACAAAGTATAGATTTCTATTTAGAAATGTCCATACAAGGTATAGATTTCTATTTAGAAATGTCCATACAATGTATAGATTTCAATTTAGAAATGTCCATACAAGGTATAGATTTCTATTTAGAAATGTCCATACAAAGTATAGATTTCTATTTAGAAATGTCCATACAAGGTATAGATTTCTATTTAGAAATGTCCATACAAAGCATAGATTTCTATTTAGAAATGTCCATACAATGTATAGATTTCAATTTAGAAATGTCCACACAAAGTATAGATTTCAATTTAGAAATGTCCATACAAAGTATAGATTTCTATTTAGAAATGTCCATACAAAGTATAGATTTCCATTTAGAAATGTCCACACAAAGTATAGATTTCAATTTAGAAATGTCCATACAAAGCATAGATTTCAATTTAGAAATGTCCACACAAAGTATAGATTTCAATTTAGAAATGTCCATACAAAGTATAGATTTCTATTTAGAAATGTCCATTAAAGTATAGATTTATATTTAGAAATGTCCATACAAAGTATAGATTTCTATTTAGAAATGTCCATACAAAGTATAGATTTCTAATTAGAAATGTCCATACAAAGTATAGATTTCTAATTAGAAATGTCCATACAAAGTATAGATTTCTAATTAGAAATGTCCATACAAAGTATAGATTTCTAATTAGAAATGTCCATACAAAGTATAGATTTATATTTGGAAAATTTTATTTTTCGATTTCGAAAAATTTACATTTATATTTAGAGATATTCAAAAAAATTCAAAAAAATTGTCCACAAATTCTTAAACTGTTCCTTGTGATCGCCAGTGAATGACCCACAGCATGGCTGATCCGTCGATTCTAACGAGTCGCCTTTGGTGCAGATCTTTTTGTCAGTTCAACTTTCAATTTGTTCTTGAGCGTGGATTTATTTGTTGCCAATCTCATTTTGCCAGTTTTGGTGAACATTGAAGTTGGCATTGGTGCCAACTCGTACGCAAGAACATCAGCAAGATTCATATCCCTTCAAGAAGCTTGAGCCCAATGATACATGAATAAATGAGATTGTTGTCATATTTTTGCTGATCCCACCTTAATGTGCTTCTCCGTGACTGCCAAAGTCTGTACTTGCTTGCAAATAACATCATGGAAACCTTGAGGCCATGCGTTTTCATATTTTGCCATCATCTCCTGGCATCTGGACACAGCTTCATGAGCATTTATTCCAGGATCAGTTGCGATTCTACCATTTACAATCTGGATGATGGCATCTTTTGGATGGATTGATGGGTCAAGCGGATCAACTCATTCTAACAATTTATCTTTGATCTTTGCTCTGTCTTTAGCATCTGGTGTTATTCTAGCCTTCATTTCCTCTTTGTGCAGATGAGCATCAAATTTCTACTCTGAAGTCATATTGGAAATGTCTTTGGCCAGGACACCAGAAGTGTGAAGGCTCAGGGCCCATGTCTTCAGAGTGTTTGTTTTTCGTGACACCAATGATGCCATTGGGACCCTTTCCAGAGCACGATCATGATTTCCATATCGCACGGCATGATCTCCATTCATAAACTTTTCAAGAATTTCATGTGGCATTGCTTCAACAGAGCACAGATAAGAAAGGCCAAAGTGGGCATAATTTGGGTGACGAGCAGAAAAGAAATAGGGCATCATGCATCATAGAGCAAGTAGATGAAGTGCCCAATCTACTTCTTTCTCATCTCAACAAAACAAAATCATAAGAACAGGTTTGATTAAAAAAAAAACATCTACCCAAAGCTGGGTTGTTCAACTTTGATTGGCTCTACTGTATAAAATGGACATCAGGTCATTTGGTTCATCAATTTGCTGTATTGTGTTATGAAGCTCCTCCTCAACAATCATTCGCAGTACTGGAAATTTTATGGAAACCCCTGGCCTGTTAACATGTGGGCGACCTCTCCAAAAGCACATTCCATGACATTTGACAGACCATTATCAGCAATCAGAGTTCCTATACATCCAATGAAGTTCATTATGAAATCCATGCCCCCCTCCACCCTCCAGGTGAAGAATGACGTTGTTGAATCGTCCTGGGTATGACCATGTAATATTCACTGCTACTTTGTAAAGTTGTTGGTCACATGTGAACACAACAATATTTTGTCCAACTGACAACGAACTTGTCAGTCTCGACCATCGCTGTTAACATTGCGTCTGGATCACTTAGCTTCATATCAATCAAGGGAGTATGGACAAATGAAGTTGCTGGCCGAACTGTGTAACCCTCATTGCTTCTGCAAAATGCTGAGACACTGCAGTTTGTAAAGTTCTCCTCCACTTCATAGCACCTCCATATCTTCGGTAAAGTTTGTAGATTTAAGATGAATTTCTGATCTTTCATCGATCTGCACCAATATCGGAAACCAGTTTATCATATGCTGAATCCTTCGTTGACGATTAATCAGTTTTATTAGCACTGGAAGCCAGCTGTAATGATTTTGGTGCCATAAAGTTGGCTTTACAGTCACTATGGTACCTTGCATCTGCTGCGTGCAGATCACCAAGAGCCCCTTCGACTCTCACCCTCACGTCATTTTCCCATTGATCTCCACGTGCTCGACAGCTGTCCAGTATTGTTACGAATCTGGAAGCCATGAGCATTCAACATACAGGTCCTATAGAACAGTTATATCGGCAAGTATGTTTTTAGTTAGGGTCCCGTCCCTTGTTTAATGGGTGATTAAATGTTCATGCGCTGCGGAGTTATTTTGATAGTTAGGGTTTTTATTATTACATTCATAAATCTTCTACAACGACACCAGCATCACACTCACCTTCACCTCGCTCTGGCCGACGCCATGGCACCCGTGGTGGGCGGAGTTGAAGGAGGAGCCTCACGGCAGCTCTCACCCAATGAGGGAGATGCGAGCGAGTTCCTCGGCGGTCATCCGATGACCACCGCCCACTCAGGATAACGTTCCTCTGCCTGTTTGGAGGGCGGTCCGCCGGACGGCCGTCACGCCTCCCCGGTCCAATCAACGGCCTTGGTGTCCGTTTTGGCCAATGACAGGGCGACGAGCACATTTTGCGCGCCAAAACCGTCCAGTGAGGGAGAGCGGCGAGAGAGGAGGCGTCCCCTCCCCCCCTGGACAAGGCTGAATAAGGTTGCGGCACGATCAGACGGAGAGGAGAGATTTGGTTGGCGGGACGAGCGCTGAACGGAGCTCTCGACTTTGATCGCATCTCGCTGGCACCTGCTTCTCGAGCGCGTGTTCTGAGCTCTGCTCGTCTCGTCGCTGGCGCCTGATTCTTCTGACCGCATCTCGACGCTGGCCTGGTTCGCTCGTCTCAGCCAAACCACACGAGGCGGGAAGGTCCATGTCCTTCTGGGTATCTGTGTGTGTGTGTCTGTCTGTGGGCCCGTCTGTAAGTAGCAATTGTTTAAGTGCTCTTTGCTGTACATACTTGCATCTCTTATAGCCGGATAATTCTGCTCTTATGTGTTCCTTCCCCACCTATTGTAAATAAATACCCATGTGTTAAATGTATCAGCTCGTTTTTTTGTCTTTTCTTCATTAGTTTAGCAAGGTGCGTGTTGGGAAATCTGGGGAAGCGGCAAATTGTACATTTGGACCGACGGGACTTCGGTAACCATCCGCTCGGGTTACGCACTGGTCGAGCACGCATACGGCTCGTCCCGTATGAGTTCCGTCGAGGGTGTGGATCCTCGGTAGATCGCCACGTGGGCCTCCGGGTATTTTGAAGTTTGGCAAATAACCCTGTACCACGTGGTTGATTTCTTGACGATTCACGGTCTTGTAAGGGACCCGTACCTCGCGGAGTTTTCCGAAAGGTACGATCTAGATTCCGGGTGTTCGGAAGAGTTGACCCGACTGCTGCACCTAGCGGTCGTGCTCGCAACAGTATTAGAGCTTTGAACGGCTTATGATGGGTACGATCAGCCGTTCCACACAGGACTACCCGCTTCCCACGATTCGGATTCCTCTGATCTGGAATCACATGATTTGCCACAAAATAAACAGTGCGTCTAAAAGTCAAAGCTATGAAGGTCATGGCGACATGGACGTTTTCCTTTATGTACCGAGGAATTTGGGCGAGATTCAAAGCTTTGCAGTCTTTTTAAATGGGTTTTAGATGTAAGTGTTGAAATATAGTTCTTATGAAAATGGACATTAAAATTAGGATCGGCAAGAGATGTTGCGTTCGATCCCAGCATGCAATCGATCTTCTCTAATTTTGCTGGCAGTGATGATCGAAGCAATCCATTGTTCAGTAGAAATTGATACAGGCCGATCGGGTTGACTGCATGCTCCAACTTTGGTGAACACACACACTCCATGTTTTTACCTGTGAAGATATAAAATGAACATTCAGTAATGAACAATACTTGATTACAGGTGTGTCTCTCATCCATTTTTGGCCCTAAAATAGAAGCATGTTACCAGCATTTTTGTTTATTACTGGACACGATGAAACGATGCAACAAATCCTGAAAATGAATTGTGATGATCGAATTTCTCGACTTACAAGATGGGTATAGCCTGTGAAGAGATAAATCATTACGTTAATTGATAAATGATGAACAGCAAACTCTTCTTATGAACAAGTGTTGCTCTCTGAACATAACAAACTTTCCCTTGACGACTTCATATTTTTGGAATGTGGAACCATTACAGCTCGCATTGCCATGAGTTTCTGAAAATGTTCCACACAGATCCAACCAACATTTCACCGACCTGGAAACTGGTAATGAAATGTAGCTTTTTCACTCGGATCCTGAAGCCAAATTTCAATTCATGCAATGAAAGCAGATAATGATCACCACCACCCAATAACTTTCTCATCCCATCTCAGCTGGCAAGATCATGGCCTTGGTTATCTACGACACCAAAGGGAATACGATGCAACTCACAAAACTACAGCAATGAAGAAATATTATGCTAGCCTCATGCAAAAATTGCAGCAAGCAATCAAGAACAAATGCAGAGGGATGTTGACGAAAGGTGTACTCCTCTTTCACGACAGCGTCTGTGCACAAGGCCAGTGTTTATGAATACTGTCATAAAGTGGCCTGCAAAAGTATTCATCCCCGACCAATAATATGCCACATTTTGGTGAATTACAAATTAAGGAAAAAAAATTTTTCCGAATGAGCTTTTGGATTCATAACTGCAGAGATCAAACGAAACACTGTTGTAGTTGAAGGAGGTTACATGTCAGGAACACCTGCTAAAAACATGTACAAACTAGAACGGGCACTCATAGAGCGCATACCTTCGCCGCCACAACTTTTTTTGTTCTTGGTATGAGTGTGGGGAACTGGTTTCATATGAATGGTCTTATGACACAAACCACATATCTATAATGTCATGACCCCCCCCCGACTTTCGGGGGCTACGGACTAAACAACAATCAACTCACGTCGTTTTGGCGAGTCTTCACTCGCAAGCTCGGTGAATACAACGTTTCAACAAGAGAAGGTAATCTCGTTTGATGCTGGTTTCATGCAAATCGAATAAGAATTGACTGAGTTATGCCGAAAACTGCATATTTTTCAAGGGCGTGACCCCCCCCCCATGACCTTTGACCCCTAACCGGTAACAAGAGTATGGGCGTCATTGTGTCATATTGCATATCACAAGATGAGGAGTTGAATTCTGAACATTTTGGCGTTAGTTGCATGCAAATTGAATAAAAATTGACCGTGTTATCGTAAAAAGACAATTTTAACCTTTTCGTGACCTTGACCTTGACCTTTAACCCGAACGATCCCAAAATCTAATCGAATGCTTCCTGGCTAATAACCAATCTTCTTCTTCTTCCTCCTCCTCCTCCTCCTCCTCCTCCTCCCCCTCTTTCGGCTTGCTCCCGTTAGGGGTCGCCACAGCGGATCAACCGTCTCCATTTCGCTCTATCCTCCACATCTTCCATTAACACTCCAACCACCTGCATGTCCGCCCTCACTGTATCCATGAACCTCTTCTTTGGCCTTCCTATTCTCCTCCTGCCTGGCGGCTCCATCTTCAACATCCTTCTCCCGATATACTCCGTTTCCCTCCTGTGCACATGTCCAAACCATCTCAATCTCGTCTCTCTCACTTTGTCTCCAAACCGTCCTACCGGCGCTGTCCCTCTAATACACTCATTTCTTATCCTATCCATCCTCGTCACTCCCAACGAGAATCGCAGCATCTTTAACTCTGCCACCTCCAGCTCCGCTTCCTGTCTTTTTGTTAGTGCCACCGCCTCCAAACCATACAACATAGCTGGTCTCACTACCATCTTATATACTTTCCCCTTCACTCTTGCAGCTACACTTCTGTCACAAATCACTCCTGCAACTCTTCTCCACCCACTCCATCCTGCCTGCACTCTCTTTTTCACTTCTCTCACACACTCTCCGTTACTTTGACAGTTGATCCCAAGCATTTAAACCAATCCACCTTCCCCATCTCAACTCCTTGCAACCGCACCATACCACCACCCTCCCTCTCATTTACACACATGTACTCAGTCTTACTCCTACTGACTAACATTCCCCTTCTCTCCAGTGCGTACCTCCACCTCTCAAGGCTCGATTCAGCCTGCTCCCTACTCTCCCTACAGATCATGATGTCATCCGCGAACATCATAGTCCATGGGGACTCCAGTCTGATCTCGTCCGTCAACCTGTCCATCACCATTGCAAACAGGAAAGGGCTCAGAGTCGATCCTTGGTGTAATCCCACTTTTACCTTAAACCGGTCCGTCATTCCTACCGCACACCTCACCACTGTCACACTGTCCTCATACATATCCTGCACGATCCTCACATACTTCTCCACCACTCCCGACTTCCTCGTACAATGCCACAACTCCTCTCTTGGCACCCTATCATAAGCTTTCTCCAAATCCACAAACACACAATGTAACTCCTTCTGGCCTTCCCTATACTTCTCCATCAACATTCTCAAAGCAAACATCACATCAGTGGTGCTCTTTCCTGGCATAAACCCATATTGCTGCTCACAGATCGTCACCTCTCCTCTCAACCGAGCTTCCACTACTCTTTCCCACAACTTCATGGTGTGGCTTAACAACTTTATCCCTCTGTAATTTCCACAGCTCTGCACATCACCCTTATTCTTGAAAATCGGAACCAGTACACTTAATCTCCACTCCTCTGGCATCCTCTCACTTTCCAAGACTTTATTAAACAATCTGGTTAACAACCCCACTGCCATCTCTCCGAAGCACTTCCATGCCTCCACTGGTATACCATCTGGGCCAACCGCCTTTCCACTTTTCATCTTTTTCATAGCAGTCCTCACTTCATCCTTACTGATCCACCCCACTTCCAGATTCACTATCTCCACCTCTTCCAACCTTCTCTCTCTCTCTCATTTTCTTCATTCATCAGCTCCTCAAAGTACTCCATCCACCTTCTCAACACACTCTCCTCACTCTTCAGCACATTCCCATTTGCGTCCTTTATCACCCGAACCTGCAGCACATCCTTCCCAGCTCGGTCCCTCTGTCTTGCCAATCGGTATAAATCCTTTTCCCCTTCTTTTGTATCCAACTTCTCATACAGCTCATCATATGCCTTTTCCTTGGCCTTTGCCACCACTTTCTTTGCCTTTTGCCCCTACTCCTTGTACTCCTCCCTACTTTCTTCATCCCTCTGACTATCCCACTTCCTTTTCGCCAACCCCTTCTTCCTTATACTTTCCTGTACTTCCTCATTCCACCACCAAGTCTCCTTATCTTCCTTCCTCTGTCCAGATGTCACACCAAGTACCTTCCTAGCTATCTCCCTCACAACTTCTGTCATTGCCCAATCATCCCACCCATCTTTACCACCATCCAACGCCTGTCTCACCTCCTCCCTAAATTTCACGCAACAGTCTTCCTCCTTCAGCTTCCACCATCTGGTCCTTGGTTCAGCCCTCACTCTCTTCCTCAACCTCACCTCTAAAGTCATACTACAGACCACCAATCGATGCTGTCGAGCTACACTCTCCCCTGCCACAACCTTACAGTCACTAATCTCTTTCAGGTTGCATCTCCTGCTTAAGATGTAATCCACCTATGTGCACTTTCCTCCACTCTTGTACGTCACCCTGTGTTCCTCCTTCTTCTTGAAATACGTATTTACCACTGCCATTTCCATTCTTTTTGCAAACTCCACCACCATTTGCCCTTCCACATTTCCCTTGTTGAGACCGTACCTACCCATCACCTCCTCATCCTCTTTATTCCCTTCCCCAACATGCCCATTGAAATCTGCTCCAATCACCACTCTTTCATCCTTGGATGCAGTCTCCACCACTTCATCTAACTCACTCCAGAAATCTTCTTTATACTCCATCTCACACCCCATATGTGGGGCATATGCACTGATGACATTCATCATCACCCCTTCAATTTCCAACTTCACACTCATCACTCGGTCAGACACTCTCCTCACCTCCAATACCCTCTTGACATAATCTTCCTTCAGGATTACCCCGACACCATTTCTCCTCCCATCCACACCATGGTAGAACAGTTTGAAACCACCTCCAATGCTCCTAGCCTTACTCCCCATCCACTTGGTCTCTTGTACACACAGTATGTCCACCTTTCTTCTCTCCATCATATCAGCCAACTCTCGCCCTTTGCCAGTCATCGTCCCAACATTCAGCGTTCCAGCTCTCACCTGCACACTTCTACCTTTCCCCCTCTCCCACTGCCTCCGGACTCGCCTTCCCCGTCTCCTTCTCCTCCTTCGCCCAGCAGTAGCACAATTTCCACTGGTACCCTGCTGAACACCGATACCAGTGGCGGTCGTTGGTAACCCGGGCCTCGACCGATCCGGTATGGAAATTCGTTTTGTTGTCCGCATAATGATTTGGCATAGGTTTTTACGCCGGATGCCCTTCCTGACGCAACCCTGGTCGCCTCTTACGACACACAGGGATATGGTACACCTATTCTAACCGGGGCATACACCGGGCCCAGTACAACTGGTACTCATTTCGCCGACCTCTGAAGGATGGCAGGCTGAGCCAACCCCCTGGTGTTTTCGACTTGGTTTTATATATACATATATAGACATATATACGTGTATATATATATATATATATATATATATATATATATATATATACATATATATATATATATATATATATATATATATATATATATATATATACATATATACATATATATACATATATATACATATATATACATATATACACATTTCTATATATTAATTCAGTGTCCCAACGGGGCTTGAACTCAGGACCTTTTGGGCCCCAAGCCACTGCCCTAACCACTGCGCCAACACCAGGCAACACCAGGCTAATAACCAATCATCCCACCAAATTTCATGCAATTCGGTTTAATACTTTTTGAGTTATACGAATCACAAGATTACAAATAAATAAATAAATAAATACACGCCGACCAAAACATAACCTTTCGCAGAATGCGAAGGTAACAAGAGAAGGTAATCTTGTTTGATGCTGGTTTCATGCAAATCGAATAAGAATTGACTGAGTTTTGCCGAAAACCGCATATTTTTCAAGGGCGTGAACCCCCCCCCCGACATTTTACCCCAACCGGTGACATGTGTTATGACGTCATTGTCACAAGATTGGGCATTAAATTCTGAACATTTTGGTGCTGGGTTCATGTAAAGCGGACAAGAATTGACCGCGTTATGACAAAAACCGCATATTTTTCAAGGTCGTGACCCCCCTGACCTTTGACCCCTAACCGGTAACAAGAGTATAGGCGTCATTGTGTCATATTGCATATCACAAGATGAGGCGTTGAATTCTGAACATTTTGGCGTTAGTTGCATGCAAATTGAAAAAATTGACCGTGTTATCGTAAAAAGACGATTTTGACCTTTTCGTGACCTTGACCTTTGACCTGAACGATCCCAAAATCTAATCGAATGCTTCCTGGCTAATAACCAATCATCCCACCAAATTTCATGCAATTCGGTTTCATACTTTTTGAGTTATACGAATCACAAGATTACAAATAAATAAATAAATACACGCCGACCAAAACATAACCTTTCGCAGAATGCGAAGGTAATCAAAATTCACTGGTTGTATAATATTCAGCCCCTTCAGTCAGTACTTGGTGGAAGCACCGTTTGCAGCAATGACTGCTGTGAGTATTTTTGGGTAGGTCTCTACGAGCTTTGTACAGTGAGATGGTGAAATTTTTACCCATTCTTCACGTGAAAATTGCTCTAGTTCTCACAAGTTTGATGGGGATCGTTGATGGACTGCAATGTTCAAGTCTCGTCATTAATGTTCAGTTGGGTTCAAGTCAGGACTTTGACTGAGTCACTCAAGAACATTTATTTTATTCTTATTCAGCCTCTCCAGTGTAGCTTTGTCTTTGTGATTTGGATCATTGTCCTGCTGAAATATGAATCTCCTACCCAGTTTCAGATTAATGGCTGGCTCAAGCAGGTTTTCATCAAGGATTCTCCTGTACTTTGCACCGTCCATTGTCCCTTCTATCCTGACAAGCTTGCCAGTCCCTGCTGATGAAAAGCAGCCCCGTAACATGATGCTGCCACTACCATGCTTGACAGTAGGGATGGTGTTGACTGGGTGATGCAAAGTGTTAAGTTTGCACCAGACGTAACGCTTTGAATTTAGATTAAAAAGTTCAATTGTTGTCTCGTCTGACCACAAAACTTTTCTCCACGTGCCTGCAGTATCATTAAGATGCTTCTTCGTAAACTCCATACAAGCTTTTAGATGTGTCTTTTTCAGTAACGTCTTCTTTCTTGCCACGTGTCTATTCAGGCCAGTTTTGTGAAGGGAACGGGATATTGTTGATTGAGGAACTCTGACCCCCTATCTCGAACATAGAGCCTTGCAGATCTTTCAGTCATTGTTGGATTTACAGTGACATCCTGAAACAGTTTCCTGCTTGCCCTGGCTGCAGAGTTTGGTGGTACGATACATATTCCACTTCTTTATGATAGATTTCACTATACTTAAAAGGGATAATGAGTGACTTGGAAATCTTCTTATAACCCTCTCCTGAACGGTGCTTCTCCACCACTTTATGTCTTCGTTGGAAAGCTCCTCGGTATTCATGTTTCCCTTGTTGGTTGACCAAGTGAGTTGCACTTTAAAACTCCTTAGATAAGTGAGAGCTAAATTACCTCCACCACTGAAGGTGAGGGAGGTTATTTTTCGTGTGTGTGTGTGTGTGTGTGCGCGTGTGTGCGTGCGTGCGCAGGATATCTCAAAACAAATATTGTGGATGGATCCAGATGAAATTTTGTGGAGAGCTTGGGTATGTGAGAATAAATAAATTATTATATTTTGATGAAGATCCGAATGCGAGAATTTTTAAAGTGATTTTTCACCATTGAGAGATTGTGCTAAAAACGACATATAGCAGGATATCTGAAAAAGTTGCGGATGGATTCGGATGAAACTTAGTGGGAAGATTGGGAAAGTAACAAAGAAAAATAGATTCAATTTTGATGAAGATCCGAATCCGGATCTGAGAATTTTTCAGCGATTCTTCACCATTGAGAGATAGGGCCAAAAACAAGATATTAGCATGACATTTCAAAAATGTATTGGGCCAGATATGTTCTCGTGGATCAGGCATCATGTGGTGGAGGTGTGCACTCTACCGAGTGCTCTTTTAGTTTTTAAGTTAAATCACCGACTACATACAGGTGAAAACTATTGCACTAATTTGATAACCTTTCAAACAAATAATTTGCTCCTCAAGTGATTTATGGTTAATTATATAAAAGGCTTGAATACTTATGCAACTGAGAATCATCTGATTTTCTCTGGATGTTTTTTAGCTTTATCACTTTGGAGTAGTTTATGAAAACTCTATACATTAAGTTCGATTTGAAAGCATCATGAAACTGGAAGGATACTTGGTAGAGTGCACACCTCCACCATGCTGATTAGTTTATGTTTTGTATCCAACCGATCAGCCAGATCTGGATTCGGATCTTAAAGAGCAGGTTGTTGGTCACCAAACATGTTCTGAAAATTTATCTATATGATTATATGTGCATTAAATAGTTCGATGCAAACTATTGTGGTTGCCTAACTATTAGGTAAATTGATGAAATTTAACTCCGAAGTTGTTATTTTTCGAGGCTGTTGAAAAAAAACAGCCGCGTGCCATATATGGATGTTGACGTCACGTTCTCGAAAACAAAGCGGACGCTCACTCGCTCATTGAAGAAGTGTCCAGTTCAGCGGGCCGTTCTTTCGCTTTTTTTGAGCTTGCAACTGTCTATATTATCCTTTTTTTATTTTGAATTATTGAAGAACAAAGTTATTTGGATATTTGTACATCATGCCTCGTACGTGTGTCGTCATGTTTTGCGAAAATGGCTGGAAAATGGGTAATCACTCCCACCGATTCCCGAAGGAATCAAACATTTGCCAGCAGTGGATAAGATTTGTACAAACAAAACGGGCGAATTTCCCCCCAAAGAAAACGGGTAAAGAGGACCCTTTGGATAGACGTCATTTGTGGTGACCATTTCACAGCCAAGGATTACGAAGGCATAAACACATCAGATCACCACTCTGTGAATATGAGTTGTTGGTTGACAAGTTCTCCAGATACTGCTCTGTCACAGAATTACTTGATGAGTTTAAGTGAGAAAAACCTTGAAATGTGTTCTGAAAGAGTACATGGAAAAACACACAAATAAACTCTTTAAAACACAAGCATGAAAAAAATTTCTCAACAAATCAACTTATTGTTGATTAAATTACTTTTTAGCAGCATCAGCAAATTTGGCTATTTCATTTCAATTGTAAAAAAAAAAATCGATCAATTTTCCACTTTTTTTTCTAAATTTGGTAGAATATTTCCCAATGAGACTAAACATGTTTTTGTATTTACATGCCACAACAGTCTCTTGAAAGTTGGGGTTTGTTCTAACTGTTCACTTTCGCTGGGGTCAAGCTCAGCTGTCAGAAAGACTTCAACGCCAAGGCTACGGTGTATTATATATTTGGGTCCATTATTGATTCATTCTATTTCTGACTCTTGAGTGACTCGAGGGTTAAAAATTATTATATCAAGTCACAGACGAATCAAACTTTACATTATTTTATGCATCGAACAAGAAAATGAAAATCTACAAACCAATCTGTCTGGTGGAGTCTGTCAGTGTGAACTGCCGGGCAGTCAGTCCTGCCACTTGTGCACGAAATAGGCCGTTTTCTAGCACTTGCAAGTGGCTCAAATTTATATGGCTCAGGGCCAGAAACTCCATAGTATAAATTCCCATCATCCTCCGACTCGTCCTCGGCAATATCGGAATGAAAACACTCAATTTCATCACCGCTGAAATCATTCTCTGATTCGCATCTCGCCATTGTTTACACGCTGTTTCCGAATGTTCACGAAGTTTTCGCAGAAAGTGACGTCATAGCATCTTCGGTAAATTCCGGTCTGTTTTCGATCACTGACAAAAGCTTTGACATAAAAGTTAATTTTAGCATATTTTGAGTTTCAAATGTAAGAAAATAATTGCCCAACGATTAATTATTAATGTTATTACAACCTTCAAATCACGCGAAGTCATCAGCGACCCAAAACCTGCTCTTTAAAATAAATCTAATCTGCTTAATCTTGTCACCTCACAAACTCATCCACCAAGATCCGTGCATCATAAGTTCTTGAGCTATCGTGCGATACAGTATATCATTTCGGCCCGATCACTCAATGGTGAAGAATCACTTTTTAAAAAATTCTCGAATCCGGATCCGAACTTGGATCGTCACCAAAATTGAATGTACATGACTGTTGGTGGCTTTGAGCAGCTGGGTCACCAACAATCCCCCAACCCCTCCCCATACAGTCCGGAACTGGACCCGTGACTATTATCCGTTTCAACATTTGAAGACCCATTTGCATGGCTGCCAATTCACAGATGACAAGAAAATGACTGAAGCAATTAAGATGAGATTGAAGGAGCAAACTGCAAAGCTCTATTTTATTGGCACAAACAAGTATTAATGCCATTTGGAGTAAGTGTATAAAATTCAAGGTACACCATATTGAAGAAGAACAAGTTGGCGTCTTGGATTATTTTAAGTATTTTGACTTCAGAACAGTTAAATAATCCCCTGCTCTGGGTGTTTGATGGAATTGTAAGCTTTTCCCCATTACTTGAAGATAAAGTCTTAACTTGCCTGTTCATTTGCTTGGAAGCAACACGACAATAATTTCCAGGCCGTTTTAAACGATGCTGAGGAAATAATATTAAATACAACTTCTTCCCCCCCCCCACACATATAACGGTTAATCCAAATCAACAATCTTTGGTTTCTCAAACGTCAACGTAACAAATTTATTCATCCGAATTTTTCATTAAAAAAAAATAATAATAAAACGATGCAGGTACGAGTTTCACCGCTGGTGCAAACATCCTCATTTCCTTGTGAGGAGGCTTTTCTTATCATGGAAGCCAGGATAGAGTACGACATTGTAGGCCACACACTTGGCCGAGTGCCTCAGGAACTGTCCACGGCGGATGAATCCCCGACCACAACGCGAGCATAAAAATGGTCGTTGTGCCGCGTGCGTGCGTTTGTGCCGAAGCAGGTTGCAGGATTGTGCAAAGGTCATACCACACATATCACAAGCATACGGACGTTCTCCCGTGTGAGTGCGCCGGTGCACCTCCAGCTTGCTGCGGAAGGCAAAGCGCAGGCCACACTCGGTGCAGTAATGGGGTTTGCCAGACAACGATTCTGGCCCAACACGGCTGGGCCAAACCTCTGTTTCCTTGCACATGAACATTCCAGTCTCACCAGCATTGTTTTCATACTCACTCGGCTGCCAATTGAAGCAACCATCTTCCTGCTCCAAACACGGAACCTGTGGGGTAGGTTCTGTTTTTCCGGAGTTTGACGATTCGCAACCAGTGCATGGTTGGGACAGTTCATGAGCAACAATCGGCCAAGCAGATTCAGACTGACAATGAAAGACTTGGCCGACGTCAGTTGGTGCCGGTGTCAGATGAGCGGATGCATCACAGCCTGAAAAAGGAAAATAAATCATGTTCACGGTCAATACTAACTTCCACCAAAAAAAAGATAATATTTATGTTAATAAACTCCACTTAAGATGGCTATTGCTTGTGATGAATGGCCTACAAAAGTGTATCCATTCGGTTCAATATGGGACCAGCTTCTTCAGCCTAAAATTTCCCAATTAACAAAACTTCCTCTGGATATGATGTGCAAACAGGTGATTCATCTCATCTATTATGCATTATGGTGTGTTCCTTCATCGTTCAATTCATATACAAGGATAGTTCAAGGTTGAGGAGGACTTTTTATTCCAGAAAATAAAAATTACATTTCAGTTGAAACCTGTCTCTGTGTCTGTCTTTCTCTCATGGTATTTCCCTGCTACAGGTACTCATAAGTGTCAACATGGTAGTGACTTGGTGCCACGTGTAGAAATATATGGGATGGATAAGCAATCATTTCATTATTTGGCATTATCATTCGACGTAAACATCATGCTATCCAGATCTTCTTTGAGTTGTCTGAAGAGATGAAAATTGCAAGGTAGCGAGTCTAGAGTCGAGACAATTCAGAACTTGCCAATCCATGTTCGATAGGATTGAAGTGGTCGCATTTGCTGTGTGAAGGCAAGGATAACAGTCCGGAACGGGACCTGTGACGATTATCCATTTAAACATTTGAAGGCACACTTGCCAATTCAAAGATGACAAGAAAATGACTGAAGTCACTAAGATGAGGCTGAAGGAGAGAGAGGAGAGGAGATTGGGACCATACTCTGTGCAGAGAGTTGGTGCTGCCTAAACAGTCTCCTTGGCTATTGGGCACAATCCCAGACGGTAATATTTGCAATTGCCACACAAGTTGCCTTTTGATGAAGCATAAAGTCCTTTGGTGTCCACATTGCATTAACCTTTTTGAATGATTTCCATACATCTAACAGAATTCAAAATCTTCTGCAATGTCACATATAATGTAGAGTAATCCAGTGATTGTCCAGAATTATCTGTCCAATATGTTTAATACGATACCTACCTGCTTGTATGACAGCAGTTTATAAAATATGAGAATGATCATCGGCGTCATCAAATTGTGTAAACAGTCCCCCATGAATTTTAAATAATTTTATGTTCTCCTTCAGAAGGAACATTGGGATACACCACTGTTCTAGAGCCCACATGACTGTTTGGCAGCAACCTTTGTTCCCCCCACCCACAGATTGCTTTGAACATTGTTGATATCACATCCTATATAATCAGGGGTTCATACCATATTTTTAAATTAGGTTCTCCAATGGGTACCAGCGAAAAAAACATTCGTCAGCTTCGAGTGCACTCGTCTGCTTTCCCAATCACCACTCCGATTTTTAATGCTTCTCTCAGCTTTGTATGCATCTCACTCCTCTGTAAGTTGTCTTTCAGAACGTTCACTCCAGACGACACTCACAAACCACTCTTTTTTTTTTTGTTCTGGACTCTCCTGAGCCTCCTCTTCTTCCTCTTCGCTCGCGCGTTCTCCTTCGATCTATTTTTTTCTCTCTCTTAAAAGTTATAAACTTACAATATAGCTTATAAACTATATTGTTATAATAAATAAACTTAATTTTGTACACTTAAATTTTGAAATCGCAGTATATCAGAATTATCACGGAAGAATCTCACCTACACTCGATGAGAAAACCTTCCATCAAAAGCCTCTGTTGTGCTCGAGTACGCTTTGGAGATTTCTGATTTTTAGCCACGCATAAGTACCTGAGTACCATTTACTTTATTTAACCATGCATAAGTACCTGAGAACCATTTAGTTTAACCATGCATGAGTACCGTTTAGTTTTTTTATGCACGCATGAGTACCTGAGTACCAGTTATGTGAACCGCTGTGTATAACAGGTTTAGGGTTGACAATATAATCGCACAGAATTTCAGCATTGAACAATTGCTGAGAAAACTCCACCACCAAGTATGTATACTTGAATACACTCGCCCCTTGTCCTAATTTTCTCGATGTCATACATAAGTACATTGGCTAGTCACAATAAAATGGAGCAAAAAAATATATAAAAGTGTGACTAAAACATGCCAGGCTGAGCATTTTACATTTTGTATCCAATTGGTAGGCCGGATCTGCATCCGATCAGCAAAATCTCCCGGGAGTGAAGTCGACGGCACGTCATCGCAAATCCCTACGCTTCCGACCAAAAGCAAAGTTGAAAAATGGCGAAAAGTTCCACCAAAAACGACCCGATTTCAAATTTTAAGTGAAATTTAACTTTCTCTTTTGACCCGTGACCATAAAATATATGACTTTGGGCATGGACTTGGTGGGTCGAATCCAAAATCTTGTTACATATTTTGTCCGTACTGCAATGTTGATTGCATATACAAAGTTTTGTTTAAACATATTTTAAAATGTGCTCGTCATTGCATTTTTTGATATTTGAACTTTTGATCCTGCCCCAGGTGGCAGGGCCAAAAATGATACTGCGCTCTCACACATTCTCGCCATGTTGTGTCATAACGACCAAGTATGGTGAATTTATGCACAACCGTTTTGGAAGAGATAGCATGAGGAAGGGCAGAAAGACAGACAGAACATCCCTAAATTATTTTTCTAAAAGCGAGGGGATAATCGGCTTGTTCTTGTCACCTACTAAATGCATCCACCAAGTTTCGTCTAAATCCATTTGCATGTTGAACAAGAAAAAGAGCAATCAGAGATCGCAACCCCTCGCCAGGACTTTGAGTGGTGTATTTTATAGGTTTTCAGGTAAACCCAATACGACTGCCAAACCATGTGACCTATGATGTCATACGAGTCTCTTGTTCCTCATGGATAGGCGGTCATATGTGTAAAGTTTTGCCTCGATCTTTTCAGCCATTTCAGAGAAGATTTTGTGAGGGTTAAAATAACAAAAAATGGCTGCCAAATCATGTGACCGATGACATCATCAAAAAAAAAATTGGGGACCATTTTATCCCAAGATGACACTCAAAAATGTTTATACTGATCAAATGTAGCATTCTACATATGCAATTATGACATCATAACGAAGACAAGCATCGATGACATCATAAAAACACTACACATTCCCAATGAGTACTTTACACCCATGGCTAGGGAAACACTTGTGTGAAGTTTCCCCTCGATTTGTCCAGCCATTCTGGAGAAGAAGATTTTATAGGTTTTAGGGTAAATCCAATATGGGTGTCAAACCATGTGACCAATGATATAATCATATGTGTGAACCTTTTGTTCTTCATGGACAGGAGGTCATACGTGTAAAGTTTCGCCTCGATCCGTTGAGCCGTTTCAGAGAAGAAGATTTTTGAAGGTTTTTTTTTTATTATTTTTTTTTTTTACAATATTTTTTTCTGTGGACCATTTTATTCCTCGATGACCCTCAAAAATGTTCATGCTGATCAGATGCGGCATTCTACATATGCAATTATGATGTCATAATGAGGGCACCTGTGACATCATCAAAAAAAAAACTCATTCCCATGAGTACTTGCCAAGTTTAAAATTTTTCCTTGGTATGGTTTCAGAGAAACAGAGGTCCAAAAATGTTCCCGTTTTCCAATATGGCTACCACACCACGTGACCTATGATGTCATAATTATCAATAAAACATTCTACATGAGTAGTCGCACCAACGGTGACAATTTTGTCTCAATCCAACAAGCAGTTATGGAGAAAAACACTAAAGGTCTGTGCGGACAAACAAACAAACAAACAGACAGACAGACAGACAAATGAAAAATCATTCATTGAGTGACAACTTGGCAAAACAGCACAATGTAGAATGGCACTCGGTAGAGTGCATACCTCTGCCAGGTGGAACAGTTCACGTTTTGTATCCCACTGATGGGCTGGATCCGAAAAAAAAAACCCAATCCGCTTGTTCTTGCCACCTATTCAACTCCTACAGCTTGTTTTGTCATAACTCGTCCACAACTTTTTGAGATATAGTGATATATTTAGTTTTTTGCCCAAATCTATCAATTTTAGAAATTAAGCCTGTATTAACCTTAAAATTAATTGGTAGTTGAATTCAGTGACCTGACGTAAAAATTGTCTTCAAATTTCAAGTCATTCGGATGAAAATTGAGTAATGTTTTTTTTTGAGGAATGAAAAAACAAAATTGATTAACTTTTTTTTTTGCCAAGTAACAAAGAAACGGACCCAAATGCAATATCCTCTCCGAATCCTTCGGCGAGGGTAAATATCATCCATCCACAACGATTCAATAATAACTGCACAGTTTATCGTTTTTGGCCCCATCTCTCATTGGTGAAGAATCACTTAAAAAAAAAAATATATATATATATATATATATATATATATATATATAAATTCTCGTATCCGTATCTGGATTCAGATCATCAACAAAATCAAATAGATTCGTCCAAGACAGACATCCAACCGGCCCACAAAGTTTCGTCTAAATCAGTCCATAAGTTTTTAAGATAGACAACTTCATCGCGGAGGCATAAAAAAATTTTTTTTAATTCTCGTGCGTGGATCTGGATTCGGATCTTCACCACAATCAAATTGATTCGTCCTTGTCACACACCCAAGCTGTCCACCAAGTTTTGTCCGAATCTGTCCACCAAGTTTTGCTCACAGACAGACAAACACAACAGACAGACAAATAGGGGTGAAAACATAACCCCCATTCACCTTCAGTGGCGGAGGTAAAAATAATTCGCAAAAATCCTCCATGCTTCCTCCAAAGAAATTCATGGCAAACACAAAGCAGTCATACAATTTTCAAAAGGCATGCATTGACATCAACAAGATGTGGTTCTATGCAATGAGCAGTGCAAATCAACAAAGAAGACACTCCACATGACCTAATATGGACACTGCCAGGGCGAAACTAAATACAGTACAATAATAATTTTTAAAATGACAAAAAGCCAAAAAATAAAAAGAGAGAGGAAGTATCAATGTGACTCATTAACTTATAACCACCAAGGAAGTAAATCCAGCACAAGATATGGTGAAACAACACATGGGATTTGAACCGAGAGTTAAAGCCGCATGAAGCAAGTGCTTGGATGAGAATGACAAATCATTTCTGCTTCGATACAGGAACTACATACACTAAAGTTAATTGAAGTGCTCGTCACATTGAACAAATTGTATGGAATTTGCCAATACCAATAATACCCAAAAGCAAAATATGGTGTGAATACCCTGAGGCATGGATCTGTGGTTAAACCACTTGTACTCGTCAACACATCCAGGTGAAATTGCAAGTTGTACCCCCAGAGGGCCCAGTCATTTTTGATTCCATAATGATCAGATGTGCACACGTACAGAGAACTCCCTTATTTTAATGAAGCTCGAAACAACTTCACCTCCGAGAGTGGCTTGGAGTGGATTGTGGGGGAGGTGGGGCAAATATATTTTGTGCTGTTGCGAGTAATCCACACTCTTGCCAGCAGAGGTCAATAAATAACTTGCACTGCACAAAGTGAAAAGGTGAAAATCGCAACTTGTCTCCCCACACTCGTCGGAAGGGGAGGGGTCGAGGGGGTATTTTCAGCCCATGACATGACCCTGGGTACCCCCAGTAGGTATGCAAAATTGGGTAGAGATCGACTGAGCCATTTTCGATTCAACAATTATTAGACGACACAAATAGAGCATGCCTCATTTTATATCATGAGCTAGGATATGATGTACTTGTGTTAAAAGGTACACAGATCGGACATTAAAAAGATCCACAAAGAGTGTTTCAATGAAGAAGTAAGTTATCACCGGTAACCTGATCAAATTTCAAATGCTAATCTACAGGGGTGGGGGTGGGGGAGGGAGCATTGCATCAACGGCAGAGCCATTCTCTCAGGTATGATGGAACCAGCAGCCATGGCTGCATGCTGACGACGAGACAGTTGAGCGATCAGAAGGAACTTGGTGCCAAGGCAAGCAATGCAATAGCTAAATAGGAGTAAAAAGGTTCTTACATGAAGTTTCATCATCCTCTTCAAGTTTTATTCTCTCAGTACCCTCATCAGCAGAACCAGGCTCTTTCACTGATGGTGAAG
This sequence comes from Eptatretus burgeri, assembly GCF_056783735.1. NCBI lineage: Eukaryota > Metazoa > Chordata > Myxini > Myxiniformes > Myxinidae > Eptatretus > Eptatretus burgeri. Next base: position 3,995,983 of record NC_140966.1, read on the forward strand.
GAAGTTGATTAGCCATGCAGATGGTGCCGTGAGAAGTGTAGCCAATTGTGTCACATTTACCTGGTGAAAAACAACGGAGCAAATAGGTTAATGTGATGGCATTTCATCAAAACCAAATCTATAAATAACAATAAATGTCAGTCAGTGTGTGTATGTGTATGTGTATGTGTATATGGAAAGTGTATGTGTGCAATTCCAAAACCATGAGACCTAGCAGCCTGAAACTTTGCATGCATACGAAGGGACCTCCGAGGGAGTGCATGAATGAAAATAGGGTGTTTGGGTAAATTTAAACACCCCTTTTGAAGATAATTAACGGCTTACCTTCACCTTCATGAAAGACTTATCCTTGATCAGCCTAAATTCACTTTGCCAGGGGTCTTATCACCATTTTGATTCGGCCTACTAAAAATGTCTTTCCTTGAAAACACGATAGATATACTCTCACGGACTGATTAAATTATATAAATCAACATGTGATTTTTGGATTTGAGGATCAGATCTCTCAGACTAAATAAGTGTCGAACTCTGGAGTGAAAACTTAAAATGTAAAGAAATTACCGATTCTTATAACTGAGTGTGATTCGTATAAACTTTAAACAAGGCGGTGCACCTTCCTTCTCCACATTTACACAAGAAAATGTGAAATTGCCAAAGCATTAAACAAAAAAAACTTTTTTGAGTGTTCTGTTTTTCCCAAAATGTAACTTCAATGAGTACAACGAATATAATTAAGCAGGCGAAACCTCCCGCGGCGTGAGCAGTGGGCATCGCGACCACGGCTCAGTTCTCCATGGGACATCAACAGAGTTCGAAAAGCAAAACAAATCAGAGGATAAGAATGAGTTAAACAACGGGACAAGTAAACTACAAGTTCAAGAGAGAATTGAAAAATGTTTTCAAGTGGCGATAACAAAGCTATGAATGCCCACACCACGGCAGGATGGCCAAAATGTACACACACACACACACACACACACACACACACACACACACACACACACACACACACACACACACACACACACACACACACACACACACACACACACACAGACACACACACACACACACACACACACACACACACACACACACACACACACACACACACACACACACACACACACACACACACACACACACACACACACACACACACTGTAAGCTGTCCAGCCTGAGTTTGAATCGTTTCACGTTTTTGTGTGATCTACTTTAATGTCAGATGTTATTTGATTTAATTAGGAGTTTGGAGAAATGTTATCTTCTATATAAAAGTCTTCTCCAGAAAAAGAGAATGAGACATTTGTTTATTTGTGAAGCTACTCCTCTGAGCTCTCAAGGTTCATCACTACGAAACTTTATGGGATCACATTTTTAACTAACCTGGAATGTAGATCCAGGGAGCTTATGGGATGGTGCATCGTATATCTGTCTGTCTGTCTATCCGTCCATCTGTCCACAAATACACATACAATTTTAATGAAACTTTACCAGAACTTTCACGTCCCACATTGACTTCGTCCTCAGTATCTATATTTTACCAGGTGAGTGATCAGAGGTATTGCCCCTATTTTTATGCATCCGCTGAGGAAGTCACCAGTGACATTATGTTTTTCAGGTCGTCTGTCCGTACGTGCGTGCGTGCGTACATACATCCATGCTAATTTTCTCTGTTTTCTCTGCAACCGCTTATCCCATTGGCACGAAATTTTCACCATTAGGTGTGACTACTCATGTAGCATTATTTAATGATAATTATGACATCATAGGTCACGTGGTGTGGCAGCCATGATGGAAAAAAGTAAAAACTATGGACCTCTGCATTTCCGAAACTGCTCCCTGGAAAAATTGAAACTTGGCACATGTGAAGTACTCTCCAAGGGAAACAAAGGGTGTTTTGATGATGTCATAATGAAGCCACTTATGACGTCATAATTGCATATGTTGAACGCTTTATCCAGCGAGTATGAAAATTATTTAGAGTCATCGGGTGCAACATTGTATTGGGGGGTGGGGGGGGGAAATGATGATGTCATTGGTCATGTGGTTCGACAGCCGTACTGTTTTTAACATAAAAACCTTCAAAAATCTTCTGCTCTGAAAAGGCTGAACAGATCGAGGCAAAACTTTACAGGTATGATCACCTATCATTGAGGAACAAAACTTCAGCTATGACATCGTAGGTCACATGGTTTGGCAGCCATATTAGATTTACCCACAAACCTTTAAAAATCTCCAGAACGGCTTGACAGATCGAGGGGAAACTTCACCCACACGTTTCCCAAACCTTGGGGATACCAGGGTGTTCATGAATAATTAACAGGCCACATGGTCTGGCAGACACATTGGATTGAACAAAAATCTTTAAAAAAAAATTATTTATCTTGAACCACTTCATCAACCGAAGTGAAACGTCAAAGTTATGATCTGGTAGTCATGGGGAATATATTGTGTGAAATCTCAACCACATCAGACACATGGTCTGGCAGCCAGAATTATTTAATATTTTGAATCTGGGTTCAGGGATTTCAATCAAACTAGGTACAAGTAGGTATAATGATGTTATAATGCGGAGGCATATCTGGTAACGTCACGACGCCAAAGAGTGCCCTTCTACTTATTATCATGACACACCTGACTCGGGCTTTTAAACCTAGTCATTTTCTCACAAATCATAACTTTAAAACACACGAGCCACGACCTGTCACAGGGAAGAGGTGGGAGGCCAGAGGAGGCAGGGGGAGAGGAGGAAGGCATGGTGTGGGAATCCAGAGTGAGGGAAGGAGGGTGGGGTGGTGAAATGAGAGGATGAGGGAGGGGTGCGAGGAGGGACCGGAAGGGGTGGGGTGGGAGTCTGAAGGCAAGGGAAGGGGTGGGAAGAGGGATCCTGCGTTGCCCAGCATCGCCGGGTACCTTTGCTGGTAGAAAATATTAAACACAATCATGCGTCTTAGCATATGATAAAATGCCTGGACTTAAAACAAAAACATAGCAAGTATTTTATGACAAATTATTCCATCATCAACATGTTTTCCTATTCTAGTGATTGAGAAAAGAAAAGCCGAAAGTGCTATTTAAAGTAAAATAAGCACAAGGTAAAATTACACCTGTAGTTTACATATTGCTGTCATGGCTGTTGCTAGCCATAATGGCTCCTCTCACCCACCATATCCATTATCAACGGGTGCAGGAAGGAGATTCGTCATCTCCACAGCAGGAACTGGTATGAGGTTCACGTGCTCCACATTGTCCGGGGTTAACTCAAATCTCCCAGGTACCTTTTCCTCAGCTCCAACATCCATCACCTCCGCAGGAGTTCTTTGCACCACAGGTGAATGAGTAGAGGGAGCTGGCAGGAAATAAGGAAGAGGTGGCAGGAAATCGTGACTGGTGTGACTTCCAATGCAAAGCTTGTACAATTCTCGGTCTGCATTTAATGACTCATGTGATCATGAAAATAAACAAAACAACACATGAAGTATCGACAAAGGAAACTTTCATTTTCACGACTTTCCAGCCCAGAATTATTTTCATGTACTCATACCATCCCCTTCAACATTTTCACCGGTTTACCAAGTCCCAACTATTCTTTTCACATTGCCACGTACCTTCCGTAAATTGCTGCCCAGTGCGTTTCACATCCTCGGCAATCTCCGTGACCTTTATCTCGGCATCTGCTGGTCCAAGTGCGCTGAACCTCTGCAGTGAACTGATGAGCTCACGACTCAATCCACTCAGCGTGGCAAGGATGGCTTCCAAAAGGCCTCGGGAGTCCGGTCCTTGCACCGAGCATTCGGGGGTGGAAAAGCCGGTCGCGATGGCCACGACACGGCGGAGCAGTGCATACATCGCAAAGGGGAGGCGGCGGCGTGCCTCAGCATACAGCTCAGCACGAATCTGTCAATAACAATAACAGCAAGAAAAAGAGCAATCAGATATTGCAGACCCACGCCAGGACTTATTTCGAGTCGTGTATTTTTTATAGCTTTGAGGATAAATCCAATATGGCTGCCAAACCATGTGTCCGATCAAGTTGAAATTTAAAACATGTATTCCCCATTTCTACTCGATCATAAATCTGAAGTTTCATATCAGTTGATGAAGCAGTTCCAGAGAAAACATTATTTAATATTCGATTTCAATCCAATATGGCTGACAAACCTTGTGACCTATCAATTATTCCTTAACACACTTGTTCAACCATGGCTTGGGGAACACTTGCATGAAGTTTACCCTAGATTTTTCCAGCTGTTCTGGAGAAGATCTTTTATAGTTTTTAGGGTAAATCCAATATGGCTGCCAAACCATATGACCAATGACATCATGCGTGTGTGAAATTTTTCTTCCTCATGGACAGGCGGTCATAAGTTTCGCCTCGATCTGTTCAGCCACTTCAGAGAAGAAGATCTTTGAAGGTTTTTTATTTTTTTTTTTATTTTAACCAATATGGCTGCCAAATCACATGACCAATGTCATGAATTCTTTTTTCTGTGGACAATTTTATCACGAGATGACTCAAAATTTTTCATAATGATCGGATGTGGTGTTCTACATATGAAATTATGATGTCATAACGACGGCACCTATGAGGTCATAAAAAAATCACATTCCCCATGAGGAGTACTTGCTGTGTGCCAAATATCAATTTTTTTCCGTGGTGAGGTTTCAGAGATACAGCGGTTCAAAGTTTTTCAATTTTTCCAATATGGCTGCCATACTACATGATGTATGACGTTATAATTATCATTAAAACATTCTACATGAGTAGTCGCACCAATGGAGAAAATTTTGTTTCAATCCAACAAGCGGTTGTGGAGAAAAACACAAAAGTTCTATGCAGACAAACAAACAAATGAACAAGCCGGTAGGCGACAAGGCTCCTCGCTCCAGATGGAAAGCTGGCCGACGCGACTAGCCGATATTCATGTACATGCTATCAATCAATTTAGCACAATAAATATGATTATCACAGCCCTCTTAGTTTGCGCCCAGAAACCCGCCTTGTGAAATTTCAGGTATGTTTCCAAAGAGGCTCTAACAAATGGCAGCCCTGGTAATTCCATTTATCTATTCGCTAAAGATTTTATTTTTTTTATATGATGCTGTAAGACATTCTCCTTGGGCACAAAAAAAATAGGCCCCTCGGAGGTCCATTTTCAGAGGTATTGATTTTTTTGTACAGTCCACAATGAGTGTACGATGTACGATAAAGTATTTTAGCTGTTGCTAAGCAACGGAGGTGTGCATAGCAACCATTCATTTTTGTGTACATGCTCGCCACATTGTACACATCTCACCCAAGTTTCATCAAAATCAGACTCTTTCTCTTAGAGATATTCGCAATTAACCGTTTCTGAAATGTTCGACATGTACTCGCCCAAAACCTACCTCCTCCTACAAATAGTTTTTGTTCGGGCTGAAAAATTGGCATGAAGGGAGCTCGATAGATTGCGCACAGAACTCTAAGCTTAGATTTTTTTTCTGATTTTTTTCGATTTTTTTGACCACTTTATAGGGCCGTTGCTATGCCGTTGCTAGGACCCGGGGTCCCATATTTGAAAGCACATGATTCGCAGAAATATTGGTCCGACCTCCCAAATTTCATTGGAATCGGTCGAGTGGTTTAGCCTCTAGGCTTGACCAAAGTTTCGCGGACAGACAGACAGATGGAAATGTCCAGAATAAAGGTGCTCTAAGAGCAGCCAAAAAAAAATCACTCAGTGACAACTTGGCGAAAAGGAATGGCACTCAGTAGAAAACATACGTCTACCAGGCTGAATAGTTTACATTTTGTCTGCCACTGATAGGTCGGATCTGATTCAATTCGGCTTGTTCTTGTCAACGAAACAACTCTTGCAGCTCATTTTGTCACAAGTCGTCCACATCTTTTAGAGATAAATGCGATACATAGTTTTTGGCCCCATCTCTCATGTTTGGTGAAGAATAAAATGACCGTTTTTACAGCCATTTTTCCCTGCTGTGCAGGGGTTTGGCTTTTTCTTGCGGCAATGTTTTATGGCCGGATGCCCTTCCTGACGCCAACCCTGGTCGCCTCTTACGACACACAGGGATATGGTACACCTATTCTAACCGGGGCATACACCGGGACCAGTACACTGGCACTCATTTCGCCGACCTCGGAAGGATGACAGGCTGAGTCAACCCCCTGGTGTTAATTCAGCAGCCAACGGGGCTTGAACTCAGGACCCTTGGATCCCAAGCCGCCACCCTAACCACTAAGCCAACACCAGGCTTCGTTTGATGAAGAATCACCCGAAAAATTCTCGAATCCGGATCCAGATTCGGATCACCAAAATTTAATTAATTCTTCCTCGTCACACACCCAGCATGTCCACCAAGTTTCATCCGAATCCGTCATCCACAATTTTTTGAAATATCATGCTTTATATGGTTTTTGGCCCCACCTCTCAATGGTGAAGAATCACTTAAAAATCTTTGTCACATGACAACCCATCCACCAAGTTTCATCCGAATCTGTCCACAACCTTTTGAGATATCATGCTATATATCAGTTTTGGCCCGATCTCTCAATGGTGAAGAATCACTTTTAAAAAAAATCACCCGCAGGGTGACCCGTATCTTGCCAAAAGGTGACCACGTGTGACTTCTTTAAGGTCACACTGAGGTGAACAGAGCTGCTATCCACCAGGAGCGACTCCTTGAGGAATACCTGCCTACGAGAGATTCCGATGAGAATCGTTCTACAGAGTAACCATGAAAAATATGCGTTTGCCTCATAACGTCACCAAATGACGTCATAATGTCTCAAGCTTGACATATCTAGAAAGCACTCATCGAGGTGTTCAATTTGAGGTACTACACGATATGGTTCCTAAAACTTGAAAATTTGACCTTGGGGTCAAATATGTTTGACCTGAGGCGCTAACCATGAAGGTCAAGGCCAATCGCCACCAAAAATTAATCAGTTGAGCGCCAGACCATGAACTATATTCCCATGAAGGTTGAAGACGATTCGATCAAAATTACTTTAAAAATAAGGGTTTCGTCGACTCCCCTGATTTGCGACAAAGTGACCTTGACCTTTGACCTTGACCTTCAAAATTTTATGCGCTGAAAGGGACCTCTATAGGCCTCTGATATGCGAAGTTACAAAAATTTCCAATGATAACTGTGCTCTGCAGAGTGATTTATATGTGATTACAGACAAAAAAAAACAAACAAAAAAAAAACACATGAAGGTCAAGGCCAATCGCCACCAAAAATTAATCAGCTGAGCGCCAGACCATGAACTATATTCCCATGAAGTTTGAAGATGATTCGATCAAAATTACTCAAAAAATAAGGGTTTCATCGACTCCCCTGATTTGCGCCAAAGTGACCTTGACCTTTGACCTTGACCTTCAAAATTTTGTGCACTGAAAGGCACCTCTATAGGCCTTTGATATGCGAAGTTACAAAAATTTCCAATGATAACTGTGCTCTGTAGAATTTTTTATACGTGATTACAGACAAACAAACAAAAAAAAAAACATACAAGCCGACTCACATATCTTGCAAAAACTTCGTTTTGGCAAGACAACAAACAGACAGGGGTGAAAACAGTAACCTCCGTCCATCTTCGATGGCAGAGGTTAACAAACAAAACTAGAAAGAGCAGTCAAAGATTGCAGACCCTCACCAGGAATTGTTCTGTGTGGTTTTATCGTACGTATTTTAAAGATGGACTCGCATTCTAATACTTTATAGAGATACTCAGTTGAAAAAAAAAAAAAAGAGAAAGATAAGGTGCAAAAATTGTAGTCTACATTGGCATGTTATGGGTGGACAAACATACACAGACAAATGAACCCAAATGCAATACCCTCTGCTCTGGTTAGGGTAACAAGTGAACAATCACAAAAGAAACAAAGCCATTACATGACGAGCTGTGACATCACCTGTGTGTGCTCTGCACAAGCGAGTAGTTCAACGTAATTGCTGATCCCAAGCTCTTGTGCCATCACCTGGACAAAGTGAGGCTTCATTCCCTGTGCCCCAAGCCAAGCATCAAAGTTTGAATGTGGGTCAATGGCCAAGGAACAAGCCATGTCTGTGAGCAAGGAAGAGGGAACAAACGTATTGGTAAAACTCAATCAATCTCGCCTTTTAAACGATGAAGCAATACTCAGTTAATACCTCGGCCACCGAAGGGGGAAGGAGGTTGTGTTTTCACCCCTTTCTATTTTTGTTTGTCTGTGTACAGGATATCTCAAAAAAGTTGTGGAGGGATCCGGATGAAATTTTGTGGACAGGTTGGGTGTGTGACAAGGACGAACTGATTAGATTTTGGTGAAGATCTGGATCCGGATCTGACTAGAATTTTTAAGTGATTCTTCACCATTGAGAGATAGGGCTAAATCGATATATAGCACGATATCTCAAAAAGTTGTGGACGGATTCAGATAAAACTTGGTGGACACGGTGTGTGTGTATGTGTATGTGTATGTGTATGTGTATGTGTATGTGTATGTGTATGTCTATGTGTATGTGTATGTGTATGTGTATGTGTATGTGTATGTGTATGTGTATGTGTATGTGTATGTGTATGTGTGTATGTGTGTGTGTGTGTGTGTGTGTGTGTGTGTGTGTGTGTGTGTGTGTGTGTGTGTGTGTGTGTGTGTGTGTGTGTGTGTGTGTGTGTGTGTGTGTGTGTGTGTGTGTGTGTGTGTGTGTGTGTGTGTGTGTGTGTGTGTGTGTGTGTGTGTGTGTGTGTGTGTGTGTGTGTGTGTGTGTGTGTGTGTGTGTCAAGATTCGGTTGCGGGAATTTTTTATTAAAAAAAATGTATTGGGCCCGATATGTTGTCGTGGATCAGGAATTGCGTGGCAGAGGTATGTGCTCCACCGAGTTCCCTTCTGGTTTGCTGCCGTTTCATTCAATTGTGGAATTCTTCCAACTAAAGAAGTCAACAGAAACAGACAACAATTTCAAGCTAACGTTATTGCATAATTGGCTATTATGTTGGACTTTTAATGGGATTCATCCTCTTTCAAAAAAAATATCGATATAATCCTATTTTTTTTTTAAACAAAAACAACTTTTTAAAATAACTTGATATTGGGTGGAGATATTGGACTATTTGCAATTGTGTTTTATCCTTGTGAGGCACGAATATTTGGATCATAAATAATTGTACATCGTAAATCTCCAAATTACAAGATGCGACAAAACTGTAAGAATCAATCATCACTTCAAAAGTGTGGCGTCTGCGAGTCAGAACCCGAGAAAATACATCAAGTGTTTGACACATTCATACACACTGATCATTTCAAGTAAGACGCTGTCACAATAGAAGTCACTTAAAAGAGCTTTCCATTCAAAAAAAAAATACGTGGGACAGATCAACGATGCATCTACGAGTTAAATTACAAAAACAAAATAATGACCAAAAAAAAATTGACGACGATACCTTATATTAGCAACTTCTTCAAAATGATCAAATGATTCCCACCTTCTTGTGAGGTCAGCCAGGGAACGTTTTGAGTTCAAGTCTTTCACAAACCGGCTGGCCAGACCAGATGCTCGACCGCAAGTGGCAGCAATTTGGAATCGGTTCGGGGTTCCAACGCCAATCAACCTACGCTTCACCAAAGACTGTGGGATCTTTCACGTCCACAATCTATCCGTGCGGGCGGGCACGTCCTCCGATCTGACGTGTAGTCCATCTGATGGATGGTGCACACATCGATGAGTTTCCCCTGAATACAAAACACACCGGGGTGACAATACACAGTTGGGTCAACATTCAAAAAGAAAGGTTCATTTACATTACCAACACACTCAATCACACTCGCATTCACAATTACAACAATTTAAATAGTAATGGATATTATTAACGTGTTACATTGATGTTTAAAAGTTGCTGTAAACCCACAAAATGCAGAGCACCCTGCACTTCATTTTCAATCATAACCCTTGAAATAGTTGTACACCGAAAGTAATAAATAATGATTTGTCAAGCCCTGGTGTTGCCTGAACGGCGAAGGAACTTGGCTTAAGATCCTAGGGTCTCGAGTTGTAGCCCCTGTCGGACCGTCGACTTCACACCAGGTGGGGTTGAGCCTGGTGTTGGCTCAGTGGTTAGGATGGTGGATTGGGATCCAAGGGTCTCGAGTTGTAGCCCCTGTCGGACCGTCGACTTCACACCAGGTGGGGTTGAGCCTGGTGTTGGCTCAGTGGTTAGGATGGTGGATTGGGATCCAAGGGTCTCGAGTTGAAGCCCCTGTCGGACCGTCGACTTCACACCAGGTGGGGTTGAGCCTGGTGTTGGCTCAGTGGTTAGGATGGTGGATTGGGATCCAAGGGTCTCGAGTTGAAGCCCCTGTCGGACCGTTGACAACACCAGGTAGGGTTGAGCCTGGTGTTGGCTCAGTGGTTAGGATAGTGGTTAGGGTGGCGGCTCGGGATCCTAAGGTCCTGAGTTAAAGCCCCGTCGACCGCTGAATTAATACACCAGGGGGGTTGACTCAGCCTGTCATCCTTCCGAGGTCGGCGAGATGAGTACCAGTTCCAGTGTGTGTACTGGCAGAGGGGCACTGCATCAGCAACACAGTTGCGCTTCAAGAAATGATAGCTACCCCGGCACAGCTAAGCTGGCATACGACCACCACCAAGCACCACCAGGGAGGGTTGACTCAACCTGTCATCCTTCCGAGTTTGGGAAAAATAAGTACCAGCGTGCTGGTGACAGGGGCACTGCATCAGCAGCACAGAAAATGATGCAGACAAGCAGCCACAAGCTGCATCCGAATAAATAACATAATCCATCAGTGACCAATTTTCTGACTGCCAAGACGAGATCTTCAGCCGGGTTCAAGGGTCGAACCCCTCCAAAGCGGTGGGCCCCTTGGTGGATCCACATGAGGAAAGCCACCACCTCAACTGCGTCCACACGGTGTGTTCTATACAACAACACAGTCTCACATGTTGATATCGGTTTACCTCGAGCTTTACTACACATTCCTAATGGTTATAGCACGTCGGATTAAGATCACGAAAACAACACACTCACACTTAACATGTCTGTGAGACAACCGCACGCACACCGTCCCTCATAATGCAAGGATAAACATCACCACATCGGCCTCACCTCACGACGTCCCGTCCAATCTGCGCTTTGACCAATCAGAACGTAGAACTCACATCACGTGCACACACCGGGAAGACGCCCACCGACAGACGCTGAGGTCAGGTTAGCAAAGCACGTGGGGTCGTCCTCACTGAACGTGACAGTTTTGATGTGAAAACGCAAAAAAAGTAACATAAAAATATATAATTATATACATTAATAATCGTTTAACGGGTAAAGCTAAAAAGTGAAAACAAAATTCTGTAAAAATTTAGCCTTCATTCACCGAATGATTCATTCACCAGAAAGATTCACCAGAAAAAAAAAAAACAAGAAAAATGTGTCCAAGAGCCGCGTCATAAAGGTTTTGTCTTCACTGGAAGAAGAAGTAGAACATTTAGAAGAAGAAGAACAATAATAAGAAGAAA
>NC_140966.1:4010000-4047500 GCF_056783735.1 Eptatretus burgeri
TTATAGCTACTTGATTCTGGTCGATCATATGTAGAAAGTGTAGTCCTGACATTATAGCTACTTGATTCTGGTCTATCACGTGTAGAAAGTGTAGTCCTGACATTATAGCTACTTGATTCTGGTCTATCACAGGTAGAAAGTGTAGTCCTGACATTATAGCTACTTGATTCTGGTCTATCACATGTAGAAAGTGTAGTCCTGACATTATAGCTACTTGATTCTGGTCTATCACATGTAGAAAGTGTAGTCCTGACATTATAGCTACTTGATTCTGGTCTATCACGTGTAGAAAGTGTAGTCCTGACATTATAGCTACTTGATTCTGGTCTATCACGTGTAGAAAGTGTAGTCCTGACATTATAGCTACTTGATTCTGGTCTATCATATGTAAAAAGTGTAGTCCTGACATTATAGCGACTTGATTCTGGTCTATCACGTGTAGAAAGTGTAGTCCTGACATTATAGCTACTTGATTCTGGTCTATCACATGTAGAAAGTGTAGTCCTGACATTATCGCTACTTGATTCTGGTCTATCACGTGTAGAAAGTGTAGTCCTGACATTATAGCTACTTGATTCTGGTCGATCATATGTAGAAAGTGTAGTCCTGACATTATAGCTACTTGATTCTGGTCGATCACATGTAGAAAGTGTAGTCCTGACATTATCGCTACTTGATTCTGGTCTATCACGTGTAGAAAGTGTAGTCCTGACATTATAGCTACTTGATTCTGGTCGATCACATGTAGAAAGTGTAGTCCTGACATTATCGCTACTTGATTCTGGTCTATCACATGTAGAAAGTGTAGTCCTGACATTATCGCTACTTGATTCTGGTCTATCACGTGTAGAAAGTGTAGTCCTGACATTATAGCTACTTGATTCTGGTCTATCACAGGTAGAAAGTGTAGTCCTGACATTATAGCTACTTGATTCTGGTCTATCACGTGTAGAAAGTGTAGTCCTGACATTATAGCAACTTGATTCTGGTCTATCACATGTAGAAAGTGTAGTCCTGACATTATAGCTACTTGATTCTGGTCTATCACAGGTAGAAAGTGTAGTCCTGACATTATAGCTACTTGATTCTGGTCTATCACGTGTAGAAAGTGTAGTCCTGACATTATAGCTACTTGATTCTGGTCTATCACGTGTAGAAAGTGTAGTCCTGACATTATAGCTACTTGATTCTGGTCTATCACGTGTAGAAAGTGTAGTCCTGACATTATAGCTACTTGATTCTGGTCTATCACGTGTAGAAAGTGTAGTCCTGACATTATAGCTACTTGATTCTGGTCTATCACGTGTAGAAAGTGTAGTCCTGACATTATAGCAACTTGATTCTGGTCTATCACATGTAGAAAGTGCAGTCCTGACATTATAGCTACTTGATTCTGGTCGATCATATGTAGAAAGTGTAGTCCTGACATTATAGCTACTTGATTCTGGTCTATCACGTGTAGAAAGTGTAGTCCTGACATTATAGCCACTTGATTCTGGTCTATCACGTGTAGAAAGTGTAGTCCTGACATTATAGCAACTTGATTCTGGTCTATCACATGTAGAAAGTGTAGTCCTGACATTATAGCTACTTGATTCTGGTCTATCACAGGTAGAAAGTGTAGTCCTGACATTATAGCTACTTGATTCTGGTCTATCACGTGTAGAAAGTGTAGTCCTGACATTATAGCTACTTGATTCTGGTCTATCACGTGTAGAAAGTGTAGTCCTGACATTATAGCTACTTGATTCTGGTCTATCACGTGTAGAAAGTGTAGTCCTGACATTATAGCTACTTGATTCTGGTCTATCATATGTAAAAAGTGTAGTCCTGACATTATAGCTACTTGATTCTGGTCTATCACATGTAGAAAGTGTAGTCCTGACATTATAGCTACTTGATTCTGGTCTATCACGTGTAGAAAGTGTAGTCCTGACATTATAGCTACTTGATTCTGGTCTATCACATGTAGAAAGTGTAGTCCTGACATTATAGCTACTTGATTCTGGTCTATCACATGTAGAAAGTGTAGTCCTGACATTATAGCTACTTGATTCTGGTCTATCACATGTAGAAAGTGTAGTCCTGACATTATAGCTACTTGATTCTGGTCTATCACATGTAGAAAGTGTAGTCCTGACATTATAGCTACTTGATTCTGGTCTATCACGTGTAGAAAGTGTTGTCCTGACATTATAGCTACTTGATTCTGGTCTATCACATGTAGAAAGTGTAGTCCTGACATTATAGCTACTTGATTCTGGTCTATCACATGTAGAAAGTGTAGTCCTGACATTATAGCTACTTGATTCTGGTCTATCACGTGTAGAAAGTGTTGTCCTGACATTATAGCTACTTGATTCTGGTCTATCACGTGTAGAAAGTGTAGTCCTGACATTATAGCTACTTGATTCTGGTCTATCACGTGTAGAAAGTGTAGTCCTGACATTATAGCTACTTGATTCTGGTCTATCACGTGTAGAAAGTGTAGTCCTGACATTATAGCTACTTGATTCTGGTCTATCACATGTAGAAAGTGTAGTCCTGACATTATAGCTACTTGATTCTGGTCTATCACGTGTAGAAAGTGTAGTCCTGACATTATAGCTACTTGATTCTGGTCTATCACGTGTAGAAAGTGTAGTCCTGACATTATAGCTACTTGATTCTGGTCTATCACATGTAGAAAGTGTAGTCCTGACATTATAGCTACTTGATTCTGGTCTATCACATGTAGAAAGTGTAGTCCTGACATTATAGCTACTTGATTCTGGTCTATCACGTGTAGAAAGTGTAGTCCTGACATTATAGCTACTTGATTCTGGTCTATCACATGTAGAAAGTGTAGTCCTGACATTATAGCTACTTGATTCTGGTCTATCACATGTAGAAAGTGTAGTCCTGACATTATAGCTACTTGATTCTGGTCTATCACATGTAGAAAGTGTAGTCCTGACATTATAGCTACTTGATTCTGGTCTATCACGTGTAGAAAGTGTAGTCCTGACATTATAGCTACTTGATTCTGGTCTATCACGTGTAGAAAGTGTAGTCCTGACATTATAGCTACTTGATTCTGGTCTATCACGTGTAGAAAGTGTAGTCCTGACATTATAGCTACTTGATTCTGGTCTATCACAGGTAGAAAGTGTAGTCCTGACATTATAGCTACTTGATTCTGGTCTATCACATGTAGAAAGTGTAGTCCTGACATTATAGCTACTTGATTCTGGTCTATCACGTGTAGAAAGTGTAGTCCTGACATTATAGCTACTTGATTCTGGTCTATCACATGTAGAAAGTGTAGTCCTGACATTATAGCTACTTGATTCTGGTCTATCACAGGTAGAAAGTGTAGTCCTGACATTATAGCTATTTGATTCTGGTCTATCACGTGTAGAAAGTGTAGTCCTGACATTATAGCTACTTGATTCTGGTCTATCACATGTAGAAAGTGTAGTCCTGACATTATAGCTACTTGATTCTGGTCTATCACATGTAGAAAGTGTAGTCCTGACATTATAGCTACTTGATTCTGGTCTATCACGTGTAGAAAGTGTAGTCCTGACATTATAGCTACTTGATTCTGGTCTATCACGTGTAGAAAGTGTAGTCCTGACATTATAGCTACTTGATTCTGGTCTATCACGTGTAGAAAGTGTAGTCCTGACATTATAGCTACTTGATTCTGGTCTATCACGTGTAGAAAGTGTAGTCCTGACATTATAGCTACTTGATTCTGGTCTATCACGTGTAGAAAGTGTAGTCCTGACATTATAGCTACTTGATTCTGGTCTATCACATGTAGAAAGTGTAGTCCTGACATTATAGCTACTTGATTCTGGTCTATCACGTGTAGAAAGTGTAGTCCTGACATTATAGCTACTTGATTCTGGTCTATCACGTGTAGAAAGTGTAGTCCTGACATTATAGCTACTTGATTCTGGTCTATCACATGTAGAAAGTGTAGTCCTGACATTATAGCTACTTGATTCTGGTCTATCACGTGTAGAAAGTGTAGTCCTGACATTATAGCTACTTGATTCTGGTCGATCATATGTAGAAAGTGTAGTCCTGACATTATAGCTACTTGATTCTGGTCTATCACGTGTAGAAAGTGTAGTCCTGACATTATAGCTACTTGATTCTGGTCTATCACGTGTAGAAAGTGTAGTCCTGACATTATAGCTACTTGATTCTGGTCTATCACGTGTAGAAAGTGTAGTCCTGACATTATAGCTACTTGATTCTGGTCTATCACGTGTAGAAAGTGTAGTCCTGACATTATAGCTACTTGATTCTGGTCTATCACGTGTAGAAAGTGTAGTCCTGACATTATAGCTACTTGATTCTGGTCTATCACGTGTAGAAAGTGTAGTCCTGACATTATAGCTACTTGATTCTGGTCTATCACATGTAGAAAGTGTAGTCCTGACATTATAGCTACTTGATTCTGGTCTATCACGTGTAGAAAGTGTAGTCCTGACATTATAGCTACTTGATTCTGGTCGATCACATGTAGAAAGTGTAGTCCTGACATTATGGCTACGTGATTCTGGTCTATCACATGTAGAAAGTGTAGTCCTGACATTATCGCTACTTGATTCTGGTCTATCACGTGTAGAAAGTGTAGTCCTGACATTATAGCTACTTGATTCTGGTCTATCACGTGTAGAAAGTGTAGTCCTGACATTATAGCTACTTGATTCTGGTCTATCACATGTAGAAAGTGAAGTCCTGACATTATAGCTACTTGATTCTGGTCTATCACGTGTAGAAAGTGTAGTCCTGACATTATAACTACTTGATTCTGGTCTATCACGTGTAGAAAGTGTAGTCCTGACATTATAGCTACTTGATTCTGGTCTATCACGTGTAGAAAGTGTAGTCCTGACATTATAGCTACTTGATTCTGGTCTATCACGTGTAGAAAGTGTAGTCCTGACATTATAGCTACTTGATTCTGGTCTATCACGTGTAGAAAGTGTAGTCCTGACATTATAGCTACTTGATTCTGGTCTATCACGTGTAGAAAGTGTAGTCCTGACATTATAGCTACTTGATTCTGGTCTATCACAGGTAGAAAGTGTAGTCCTGACATTATAGCTACTTGATTCTGGTCTATCACGTGTAGAAAGTGTAGTCCTGACATTATAGCTACTTGATTCTGGTCTATCACGTGTAGAAAGTGTAGTCCTGACATTATAGCAACTTGATTCTGGTCTATCACATGTAGAAAGTGCAGTCCTGACATTATAGCTATTTGATTCTGGTCGATCACATGTAGAAAGTGTAGTCCTGACATTATAGCTACTTGATTCTGGTCTATCACGTGTAGAAAGTGTAGTCCTGACATTATAGCAACTTGATTCTGGTCTATCACATGTAGAAAGTGTAGTCCTGACATTATAGCTACTTGATTCTGGTCTATCACAGGTAGAAAGTGTAGTCCTGACATTATAGCTACTTGATTCTGGTCTATCACATGTAGAAAGTGTAGTCCTGACATTATAGCTACTTGATTCTGGTCTATCACGTGTAGAAAGTGTAGTCCTGACATTATAGCTACTTGATTCTGGTCTATCACGTGTAGAAAGTGTAGTCCTGACATTATAGCTACTTGATTCTGGTCTATCACGTGTAGAAAGTGTAGTCCTGACATTATAGCTACTTGATTCTGGTCTATCACGTGTAGAAAGTGTAGTCCTGACATTATAGCTACTTGATTCTGGTCTATCACGTGTAGAAAGTGTAGTCCTGACATTATAGCTACTTGATTCTGGTCTATCACGTGTAGAAAGTGTAGTCCTGACATTATAGCTACTTGATTCTGGTCTATCACGTGTAGAAAGTGTAGTCCTGACATTATAGCTACTTGATTCTGGTCTATCACGTGTAGAAAGTGTAGTCCTGACATTATAGCTACTTGATTCTGGTCTATCACATGTAGAAAGTGTAGTCCTGACATTATAGCTACTTGATTCTGGTCTATCACGTGTAGAAAGTGTAGTCCTGACATTATAGCTACTTGATTCTGGTCTATCACGTGTAGAAAGTGTAGTCCTGACATTATAGCTACTTGATTCTGGTCTATCACATGTAGAAAGTGTAGTCCTGACATTATAGCTACTTGATTCTGGTCTATCACGTGTAGAAAGTGTAGTCCTGACATTATAGCTACTTGATTCTGGTCTATCACGTGTAGAAAGTGTAGTCCTGACATTATAGCTACTTGATTCTGGTCTATCACGTGTAGAAAGTGTAGTCCTGACATTATAGCTACTTGATTCTGGTCTATCACGTGTAGAAAGTGTAGTCCTGACATTATAGCTACTTGATTCTGGTCTATCACGTGTAGAAAGTGTAGTCCTGACATTATAGCTACTTGATTCTGGTCTATCACGTGTAGAAAGTGTAGTCCTGACATTATAGCTACTTGATTCTGGTCGATCACATGTAGAAAGTGTAGTCCTGACATTATCGCTACTTGATTCTGGTCTATCACGTGTAGAAAGTGTAGTCCTGACATTATAGCTACTTGATTCTGGTCTATCACAGGTAGAAAGTGTAGTCCTGACATTATAGCTACTTGATTCTGGTCTATCACGTGTAGAAAGTGTAGTCCTGACATTATAGCTACTTGATTCTGGTCTATCACGTGTAGAAAGTGTAGTCCTGACATTATAACTACTTG
Organism: Eptatretus burgeri; assembly: GCF_056783735.1. Classification (NCBI taxonomy): domain Eukaryota; kingdom Metazoa; phylum Chordata; class Myxini; order Myxiniformes; family Myxinidae; genus Eptatretus; species Eptatretus burgeri. Next base: position 4,016,695 of record NC_140966.1, read on the forward strand.
ATTCTGGTCTATCACAGGTAGAAAGTGTAGTCCTGACATTATAGCTACTTGATTCTGGTCTATCACATGTAGAAAGTGTAGTCCTGACATTATAGCTACTTGATTCTGGTCTATCACATGTAGAAAGTGTAGTCCTGACATTATAGCTACTTGATTCTGGTCTATCACATGTAGAAAGTGTAGTCCTGACATTATAGCTACTTGATTCTGGTCTATCACGTGTAGAAAGTGTAGTCCTGACATTATAGCCACTTGATTCTGGTCTATCACATGTAGAAAGTGCAGTCCTGACATTATAGCTACTTGATTCTGGTCTATCACGTGTAGAAAGTGTAGTCCTGACATTATAGCTACTTGATTCTGGTCTATCACATGTAGAAAGTGTAGTCCTGACATTATAGCTACTTGATTCTGGTCTATCACGTGTAGAAAGTGTAGTCCTGACATTATAGCTACTTGATTCTGGTCTATCACGTGTAGAAAGTGTAGTCCTGACATTATAGCTACTTGATTCTGGTCTATCACGTGTAGAAAGTGTAGTCCTGACATTATAGCTACTTGATTCTGGTCTATCACATGTAGAAAGTGTAGTCCTGACATTATAGCTACTTGATTCTGGTCTATCACGTGTAGAAAGTGTAGTCCTGACATTATAGCTACTTGATTCTGGTCTATCACATGTAGAAAGTGTAGTCCTGACATTATAGCTACTTGATTCTGGTCTATCACGTGTAGAAAGTGTAGTCCTGACATTATAGCTACTTGATTCTGGTCTATCACGTGTAGAAAGTGTAGTCCTGACATTATAGCTACTTGATTCTGGTCTATCACGTGTAGAAAGTGTAGTCCTGACATTATAGCTACTTGATTCTGGTCTATCACATGTAGAAAGTGTAGTCCTGACATTATAGCTACTTGATTCTGGTCTATCACGTGTAGAAAGTGTAGTCCTGACATTATAGCTACTTGATTCTGGTCTATCACGTGTAGAAAGTGTAGTCCTGACATTATAGCTACTTGATTCTGGTCTATCACGTGTAGAAAGTGTAGTCCTGACATTATAGCAACTTGATTCTGGTCTATCACATGTAGAAAGTGTAGTCCTGACATTATAGCTACTTGATTCTGGTCGATCATATGTAGAAAGTGTAGTCCTGACATTATAGCTACTTGATTCTGGTCTATCATATGTAGAAAGTGTAGTCCTGACATTATAGCTACTTGATTCTGGTCTATCACATGTAGAAAGTGTAGTCCTGACATTATAGCTACTTGATTCTGGTCTATCACGTGTAGAAAGTGTAGTCCTGACATTATAGCTACTTGATTCTGGTCTATCACGTGTAGAAAGTGTAGTCCTGACATTATAGCCACTTGATTCTGGTCTATCACATGTAGAAAGTGTAGTCCTGACATTATAGCTACTTGATTCTGGTCTATCACGTGTAGAAAGTGTAGTCCTGACATTATAGCAACTTGATTCTGGTCTATCACATGTAGAAAGTGTAGTCCTGACATTATAGCTACTTGATTCTGGTCGATCATATGTAGAAAGTGTAGTCCTGACATTATAGCTACTTGATTCTGGTCTATCACATGTAGAAAGTGTAGTCCTGACATTATAGCTACTTGATTCTGGTCTATCACATGTAGAAAGTGTAGTCCTGACATTATAGCTACTTGATTCTGGTCTATCACAGGTAGAAAGTGTAGTCCTGACATTATAGCTACTTGATTCTGGTCTATCACGTGTAGAAAGTGTAGTCCTGACATTATAGCTACTTGATTCTGGTCTATCACGTGTAGAAAGTGTAGTCCTGACATTATAACTACTTGATTCTGGTCTATCACAGGTAGAAAGTGTAGTCCTGACATTATAGCTACTTGATTCTGGTCTATCACGTGTAGAAAGTGTAGTCCTGACATTATAACTACTTGATTCTGGTCTATCACATGTAGAAAGTGTAGTCCTGACATTATAGCTACTTGATTCGGGTCTATCACGTGTAGAAAGTGTTGTCCTGACATTATAGCTACTTGATTCTGGTCTATCACGTGTAGAAAGTGTAGTCCTGACATTATAGCTACTTGATTCTGGTCTATCACGTGTAGAAAGTGTAGTCCTGACATTATAGCTACTTGATTCTGGTCTATCACGTGTAGAAAGTGTAGTCCTGACATTATAGCTACTTGATTCTGGTCTATCACGTGTAGAAAGTGTAGTCCTGACATTATAGCTACTTGATTCTGGTCTATCACGTGTAGAAAGTGTAGTCCTGACATTATAGCTACTTGATTCTGGTCTATCACGTGTAGAAAGTGTAGTCCTGACATTATGGCTACTTGATTCTGGTCTATCATATGTAGAAAGTGTAGTCCTGACATTATAGCTACTTGATTCTGGTCGATCATATGTAGAAAGTGTAGTCCTGACATTATAGCTACTTGATTCTGGTCTATCACGTGTAGAAAGTGTAGTCCTGACATTATCGCTACTTGATTCTGGTCTATCACATGTAGAAAGTGTAGTCCTGACATTATGGCTACGTGATTCTGGTCGATCATATGTAGAAAGTGTAGTCCTGACATTATCGCTACTTGATTCTGGTCTATCACATGTAGAAAGTGTAGTCCTGACATTATAGCTACTTGATTCTGGTCTATCACAGGTAGAAAGTGTAGTCCTGACATTATAGCTACTTGATTCTGGTCTATCACGTGTAGAAAGTGTAGTCCTGACATTATAGCTACTTGATTCTGGTCTATCACGTGTAGAAAGTGTAGTCCTGACATTATAGCTACTTGATTCTGGTCTATCACGTGTAGAAAGTGTAGTCCTGACATTATAGCTACTTGATTCTGGTCTATCACGTGTAGAAAGTGTAGTCCTGACATTATAGCTACTTGATTCTGGTCTATCACGTGTAGAAAGTGTAGTCCTGACATTATAGCTACTTGATTCTGGTCTATCACGTGTAGAAAGTGTAGTCCTGACATTATAGCTACTTGATTCTGGTCTATCACGTGTAGAAAGTGTAGTCCTGACATTATAGCTACTTGATTCTGGTCTATCACGTGTAGAAAGTGTAGTCCTGACATTATAGCTACTTGATTCTGGTCTATCACATGTAGAAAGTGTAGTCCTGACATTATAGCTACTTGATTCTGGTCGATCATATGAAGAGAGTGTAGTCCTGACATTATGGCTACGTGATTCTGGTCTATCACATGTAGAAAGTGTAGTCCTGACATTATAGCTACTTGATTCTGGTCTATCACGTGTAGAAAGTGTAGTCCTGACATTATAGCTACTTGATTCTGGTCTATCACGTGTAGAAAGTGTAGTCCTGACATTATAGCTACTTGATTCTGGTCTATCACGTGTAGAAAGTGTAGTCCTGACATTATAGCTACTTGATTCTGGTCTATCACGTGTAGAAAGTGTAGTCCTGACATTATAGCTACTTGATTCTGGTCTATCACGTGTAGAAAGTGTAGTCCTGACATTATAGCTACTTGATTCTGGTCTATCACATGTAGAAAGTGTAGTCCTGACATTATAGCTACTTGATTCTGGTCGATCATATGAAGAGAGTGTAGTCCTGACATTATGGCTACGTGATTCTGGTCTATCACATGTAGAAAGTGTAGTCCTGACATTATAGCTACTTGATTCTGGTCTATCACGTGTAGAAAGTGTAGTCCTGACATTATAGCTACTTGATTCTGGTCTATCACGTGTAGAAAGTGTAGTCGTGACATTATAACTACTTGATTCTGGTCTATCACAGGTAGAAAGTGTAGTCGTGACATTATAACTACTTGATTCTGGTCTATCACAGGTAGAAAGTGTAGTCCTGACATTATAGCTACTTGATTCTGGTCTATCACATGTAGAAAGTGTAGTCCTGACATTATAGCTACTTGATTCTGGTCTATCACGTGTAGAAAGTGTAGTCCTGACATTATAGCTACTTGATTCTGGTCTATCACGTGTAGAAAGTGTAGTCCTGACATTATAGCTACTTGATTCTGGTCTATCACGTGTAGAAAGTGTAGTCCTGACATTATAGCTACTTGATTCTGGTCTATCACGTGTAGAAAGTGTAGTCCTGACATTATAGCTACTTGATTCTGGTCTATCACAGGTAGAAAGTGTAGTCCTGACATTATAGCTACTTGATTCTGGTCTATCACGTGTAGAAAGTGTAGTCCTGACATTATAGCTACTTGATTCTGGTCTATCACGTGTAGAAAGTGTAGTCCTGACATTATAGCTACTTGATTCTGGTCTATCATATGTAAAAAGTGTAGTCCTGACATTATAGCTACTTGATTCTGGTCGATCATATGTAGAAAGTGTAGTCCTGACATTATAGCTACTTGATTCTGGTCTATCACGTGTAGAAAGTGTAGTCCTGACATTATAGCTACTTGATTCTGGTCTATCACGTGTAGAAAGTGTAGTCCTGACATTATAGCCACTTGATTCTGGTCTATCACGTGTAGAAAGTGTAGTCCTGACATTATGGCTACTTGATTCTGGTCTATCACATGTAGAAAGTGTAGTCCTGACATTATGGCTACGTGATTCTGGTCGATCATATGTAGAAAGTGTAGTCCTGACATTATCGCTACTTGATTCTGGTCTATCACATGTAGAAAGTGTAGTCCTGACATTATCGCTACTTGATTCTGGTCTATCACGTGTAGAAAGTGTAGTCCTGACATTATAGCTACTTGATTCTGGTCTATCACGTGTAGAAAGTGTAGTCCTGACATTATAGCTACTTGATTCTGGTCTATCACATGTAGAAAGTGTAGTCCTGACATTATAGCTACTTGATTCTGGTCTATCACGTGTAGAAAGTGTAGTCCTGACATTATAGCTACTTGATTCTGGTCGATCATATGTAGAAAGTGTAGTCCTGACATTATAGCTACTTGATTCTGGTCTATCACGTGTAGAAAGTGTAGTCCTGACATTATAACTACTTGATTCTGGTCTATCACAGGTAGAAAGTGTAGTCCTGACATTATAGCTACTTGATTCTGGTCTATCACATGTAGAAAGTGTAGTCCTGACATTATAGCTACTTGATTCTGGTCTATCACATGTAGAAAGTGTAGTCCTGACATTATAGCTACTTGATTCTGGTCTATCACATGTAGAAAGTGTAGTCCTGACATTATAGCTACTTGATTCTGGTCTATCACGTGTAGAAAGTGTAGTCCTGACATTATAGCTACTTGATTCTGGTCTATCACAGGTAGAAAGTGTAGTCCTGACATTATAGCTACTTGATTCTGGTCTATCACGTGTAGAAAGTGTAGTCCTGACATTATAGCTACTTGATTCTGGTCTATCACAGGTAGAAAGTGTAGTCCTGACATTATAGCTACTTGATTCTGGTCTATCACATGTAGAAAGTGTAGTCCTGACATTATAGCTACTTGATTCTGGTCGATCATATGAAGAGAGTGTAGTCCTGACATTATGGCTACGTGATTCTGGTCTATCACGTGTAGAAAGTGTAGTCCTGACATTATAGCTACTTGATTCTGGTCGATCATATGAAGAGAGTGTAGTCCTGACATTATGGCTACGTGATTCTGGTCTATCATGTGTAGAAAGTGTAGTCCTGACATTATAGCTACTTGATTCTGGTCGATCATATGTAGAAAGTGTAGTCCTGACATTATAGCTACTTGATTCTGGTCGATCATATGTAGAAAGTGTAGTCCTGACATTATAGCTACTTGATTCTGGTCTATCACGTGTAGAAAGTGTAGTCCTGACATTATAGCTACTTGATTCTGGTCTATCACGTGTAGAAAGTGTAGTCCTGACATTATAGCTACTTGATTCTGGTCTATCACGTGTAGAAAGTGTAGTCCTGACATTATAGCAACTTGATTCTGGTCTATCACAGGTAGAAAGTGTAGTCCTGACATTATAGCCACTTGATTCTGGTCTATCACGTGTAGAAAGTGGAGTCCTGACATTATAGCCACTTGATTCTGGTCTATCACGTGTAGAAAGTGTAGTCCTGACATTATGGCTACTTGATTCTGGTCGATCATATGTAGAAAGTGTAGTCCTGACATTATAGCTACTTGATTCTGGTCTATCACGTGTAGAAAGTGTAGTCCTGACATTATAGCTACTTGATTCTGGTCGATCACATGTAGAAAGTGTAGTCCTGACATTATCGCTACTTGATTCTGGTCTATCACGTGTAGAAAGTGTAGTCCTGACATTATAGCTACTTGATTCTGGTCTATCACAGGTAGAAAGTGTAGTCCTGACATTATAGCTACTTGATTCTGGTCTATCACATGTAGAAAGTGTAGTCCTGACATTATAGCTACTTGATTCTGGTCTATCACGTGTAGAAAGTGTAGTCCTGACATTATAGCTACTTGATTCTGGTCTATCACGTGTAGAAAGTGTAGTCCTGACATTATAGCTACTTGATTCTGGTCTATCACGTGTAGAAAGTGTAGTCCTGACATTATAGCTACTTGATTCTGGTCTATCACGTGTAGAAAGTGTAGTCCTGACATTATAGCTACTTGATTCTGGTCTATCACGTGTAGAAAGTGTAGTCCTGACATTATAGCTTCTTGATTCTGGTCTATCACGTGTAGAAAGTGTAGTCCTGACATTATAGCTTCTTGATTCTGGTCTATCACGTGTAGAAAGTGTAGTCCTGACATTATGGCTACGTGATTCTGGTCTATCATATGTAGAAAGTGTAGTCCTGACATTATAGCTACTTGATTCTGGTCGATCATATGTAGAAAGTGTAGTCCTGACATTATAGCTACTTGATTCTGGTCTATCACGTGTAGAAAGTGTAGTCCTGACATTATAGCTACTTGATTCTGGTCTATCACGTGTAGAAAGTGTAGTCCTGACATTATCGCTACTTGATTCTGGTCTATCACATGTAGAAAGTGTAGTCCTGACATTATGGCTACGTGATTCTGGTCGATCATATGTAGAAAGTGTAGTCCTGACATTATAGCCACTTGATTCTGGTCTATCACATGTAGAAAGTGTAGTCCTGACATTATAGCTACTTGATTCTGGTCTATCACGTGTAGAAAGTGTAGTCCTGACATTATAGCTACTTGATTCTGGTCTATCACGTGTAGAAAGTGTAGTCCTGACATTATAGCTACTTGATTCTGGTCTATCACGTGTAGAAAGTGTAGTCCTGACATTATAGCTACTTGATTCTGGTCTATCACGTGTAGAAAGTGTAGTCCTGACATTATAGCTACTTGATTCTGGTCTATCACGTGTAGAAAGTGTAGTCCTGACATTATAGCTACTTGATTCTGGTCTATCACGTGTAGAAAGTGTAGTCCTGACATTATAGCTACTTGATTCTGGTCTATCACGTGTAGAAAGTGTAGTCCTGACATTATAGCTTCTTGATTCTGGTCTATCACGTGTAGAAAGTGTAGTCCTGACATTATAGCTTCTTGATTCTGGTCTATCACATGTAGAAAGTGTAGTCCTGACATTATAGCTACTTGATTCTGGTCGATCATATGAAGAGAGTGTAGTCCTGACATTATGGCTACGTGATTCTGGTCTATCACATGTAGAAAGTGTAGTCCTGACATTATAGCTACTTGATTCTGGTCTATCACGTGTAGAAAGTGTAGTCCTGACATTATAGCTACTTGATTCTGGTCTATCACGTGTAGAAAGTGTAGTCCTGACATTATAGCTACTTGATTCTGGTCTATCACGTGTAGAAAGTGTAGTCCTGACATTATAGCTACTTGATTCTGGTCTATCACGTGTAGAAAGTGTAGTCGTGACATTATAACTACTTGATTCTGGTCTATCACAGGTAGAAAGTGTAGTCGTGACATTATAACTACTTGATTCTGGTCTATCACAGGTAGAAAGTGTAGTCCTGACATTATAGCTACTTGATTCTGGTCTATCACATGTAGAAAGTGTAGTCCTGACATTATAGCTACTTGATTCTGGTCTATCACGTGTAGAAAGTGTTGTCCTGACATTATAGCTACTTGATTCTGGTCTATCACGTGTAGAAAGTGTAGTCCTGACATTATAGCTACTTGATTCTGGTCTATCACGTGTAGAAAGTGTAGTCCTGACATTATAGCTACTTGATTCTGGTCTATCACGTGTAGAAAGTGTAGTCCTGACATTATGGCTACTTGATTCTGGTCTATCATATGTAGAAAGTGTAGTCCTGACATTATAGCTACTTGATTCTGGTCTATCATATGTAGAAAGTGTAGTCCTGACATTATAGCTACTTGATTCTGGTCTATCACGTGTAGAAAGTGTAGTCCTGACATTATAGCTACTTGATTCTGGTCTATCACGTGTAGAAAGTGTAGTCCTGACATTATAGCTACTTGATTCTGGTCGATCACATGTAGAAAGTGTAGTCCTGACATTATGGCTACGTGATTCTGGTCTATCACATGTAGAAAGTGTAGTCCTGACATTATCGCTACTTGATTCTGGTCTATCACATGTAGAAAGTGTAGTCCTGACATTATAGCTACTTGATTCTGGTCTATCACAGGTAGAAAGTGTAGTCCTGACATTATAGCTACTTGATTCTGGTCTATCACGTGTAGAAAGTGTAGTCCTGACATTATAGCTACTTGATTCTGGTCTATCACGTGTAGAAAGTGTAGTCCTGACATTATGGCTACGTGATTCTGGTCTATCATATGTAGAAAGTGTAGTCCTGACATTATAGCTACTTGATTCTGGTCGATCATATGTAGAAAGTGTAGTCCTGACATTATAGCTACTTGATTCTGGTCTATCACGTGTAGAAAGTGTAGTCCTGACATTATAGCTACTTGATTCTGGTCTATCACGTGTAGAAAGTGTAGTCCTGACATTATGGCTACTTGATTCTGGTCTATCACAGGTAGAAAGTGTAGTCCTGACATTATAGCTACTTGATTCTGGTCTATCACATGTAGAAAGTGTAGTCCTGACATTATAGCTACTTGATTCTGGTCTATCACGTGTAGAAAGTGTAGTCCTGACATTATAACTACTTGATTCTGGTCTATCACATGTAGAAAGTGTAGTCCTGACATTATGGCTACGTGATTCTGGTCGATCATATGTAGAAAGTGTAGTCCTGACATTATCGCTACTTGATTCTGGTCTATCACATGTAGAAAGTGTAGTCCTGACATTATAGCTACTTGATTCTGGTCTATCACAGGTAGAAAGTGTAGTCCTGACATTATAGCTACTTGATTCTGGTCTATCACGTGTAGAAAGTGTAGTCCTGACATTATAGCTACTTGATTCTGGTCTATCACGTGTAGAAAGTGTAGTCCTGACATTATAGCTACTTGATTCTGGTCTATCACGTGTAGAAAGTGTAGTCCTGACATTATAGCTACTTGATTCTGGTCTATCACGTGTAGAAAGTGTAGTCCTGACATTATAGCTTCTTGATTCTGGTCTATCACGTGTAGAAAGTGTAGTCCTGACATTATAGCTACTTGATTCTGGTCGATCATATGAAGAGAGTGTAGTCCTGACATTATGGCTACGTGATTCTGGTCTATCACATGTAGAAAGTGTAGTCCTGACATTATAGCTACTTGATTCTGGTCGATCATATGAAGAGAGTGTAGTCCTGACATTATAGCTACTTGATTCTGGTCTATCACGTGTAGAAAGTGTAGTCCTGACATTATAGCTACTTGATTCTGGTCTATCACGTGTAGAAAGTGTAGTCCTGACATTATAGCTACTTGATTCTGGTCTATCACGTGTAGAAAGTGTAGTCCTGACATTATAACTACTTGATTCTGGTCTATCACAGGTAGAAAGTGTAGTCCTGACATTATAGCTACTTGATTCTGGTCTATCACAGGTAGAAAGTGTAGTCCTGACATTATAGCTACTTGATTCTGGTCTATCACATGTAGAAAGTGTAGTCCTGACATTATAGCTACTTGATTCTGGTCTATCACGTGTAGAAAGTGTAGTCCTGACATTATAGCTACTTGATTCTGGTCTATCACGTGTAGAAAGTGTAGTCCTGACATTATAGCTACTTGATTCTGGTCTATCACGTGTAGAAAGTGTAGTCCTGACATTATAGCTACTTGATTCTGGTCTATCACGTGTAGAAAGTGTAGTCCTGACATTATGGCTACGTGATTCTGGTCTATCATATGTAGAAAGTGTAGTCCTGACATTATAGCTACTTGATTCTGGTCGATCATATGTAGAAAGTGTAGTCCTGACATTATAGCTACTTGATTCTGGTCTATCACGTGTAGAAAGTGTAGTCCTGACATTATAGCTACTTGATTCTGGTCTATCACGTGTAGAAAGTGTAGTCCTGACATTATCGCTACTTGATTCTGGTCTATCACATGTAGAAAGTGTAGTCCTGACATTATGGCTACGTGATTCTGGTCGATCATATGTAGAAAGTGTAGTCCTGACATTATCGCTACTTGATTCTGGTCTATCACATGTAGAAAGTGTAGTCCTGACATTATAGCTACTTGATTCTGGTCTATCACAGGTAGAAAGTGTAGTCCTGACATTATAGCTACTTGATTCTGGTCTATCACGTGTAGAAAGTGTAGTCCTGACATTATAGCTACTTGATTCTGGTCTATCACGTGTAGAAAGTGTAGTCCTGACATTATAGCTACTTGATTCTGGTCTATCATATGTAAAAAGTGTAGTCCTGACATTATAGCTACTTGATTCTGGTCTATCATATGTAAAAAGTGTAGTCCTGACATTATAGCTACTTGATTCTGGTCTATCACGTGTAGAAAGTGTAGTCCTGACATTATAGCTACTTGATTCTGGTCTATCACGTGTAGAAAGTGTAGTCCTGACATTATAGCAACTTGATTCTGGTCTATCACATGTAGAAAGTGCAGTCCTGACATTATAGCTACTTGATTCTGGTCGATCATATGTAGAAAGTGTAGTCCTGACATTATAGCTACTTGATTCTGGTCTATCACGTGTAGAAAGTGTAGTCCTGACATTATCGCTACTTGATTCTGGTCTATCACATGTAGAAAGTGTAGTCCTGACATTATGGCTACGTGATTCTGGTCGATCATATGTAGAAAGTGTAGTCCTGACATTATCGCTACTTGATTCTGGTCTATCACATGTAGAAAGTGTAGTCCTGACATTATAGCTACTTGATTCTGGTCTATCACAGGTAGAAAGTGTAGTCCTGACATTATAGCTATTTGATTCTGGTCTATCACGTGTAGAAAGTGTAGTCCTGACATTATAGCTACTTGATTCTGGTCTATCACGTGTAGAAAGTGTTGTCCTGACATTATAGCTACTTGATTCTGGTCTATCACGTGTAGAAAGTGTAGTCCTGACATTATAGCTACTTGATTCTGGTCTATCACGTGTAGAAAGTGTAGTCCTGACATTATAGCTACTTGATTCTGGTCTATCACGTGTAGAAAGTGTAGTCCTGACATTATAGCTACTTGATTCTGGTCTATCACGTGTAGAAAGTGTAGTCCTGACATTATGGCTACTTGATTCTGGTCTATCACGTGTAGAAAGTGTAGTCCTGACATTATAGCTTCTTGATTCTGGTCTATCACATGTAGAAAGTGTAGTCCTGACATTATAGCTACTTGATTCTGGTCGATCATATGAAGAGAGTGTAGTCCTGACATTATGGCTACGTGATTCTGGTCTATCACATGTAGAAAGTGTAGTCCTGACATTATAGCTACTTGATTCTGGTCTATCACGTGTAGAAAGTGTAGTCCTGACATTATAGCTACTTGATTCTGGTCTATCACGTGTAGAAAGTGTAGTCCTGACATTATAGCTACTTGATTCTGGTCTATCACGTGTAGAAAGTGTAGTCCTGACATTATAGCTACTTGATTCTGGTCTATCACGTGTAGAAAGTGTAGTCCTGACATTATAGCTACTTGATTCTGGTCTATCACGTGTAGAAAGTGTAGTCCTGACATTATAGCTACTTGATTCTGGTCTATCACGTGTAGAAAGTGTAGTCCTGACATTATAGCTACTTGATTCTGGTCTATCACGTGTAGAAAGTGTAGTCCTGACATTATAGCTACTTGATTCTGGTCTATCACATGTAGAAAGTGTAGTCCTGACATTATAGCTACTTGATTCTGGTCGATCATATGAAGAGAGTGTAGTCCTGACATTATGGCTACGTGATTCTGGTCTATCACGTGTAGAAAGTGTAGTCCTGACATTATAGCTACTTGATTCTGGTCTATCACATGTAGAAAGTGTAGTCCTGACATTATAGCTACTTGATTCTGGTCTATCACGTGTAGAAAGTGTTGTCCTGACATTATGGCTACTTGATTCTGGTCTATCACAGGTAGAAAGTGTAGTCCTGACATTATAGCTACTTGATTCTGGTCTATCACATGTAGAAAGTGTAGTCCTGACATTATAGCTACTTGATTCTGGTCGATCATATGAAGAGAGTGTCGTCCTGACATTATGGCTACGTGATTCTGGTCGATCACATGTAGAAAGTGTAGTCCTGACATTATAGCTACTTGATTCTGGTCTATCACGTGTAGAAAGTGTAGTCCTGACATTATAGCTACTTGATTCTGGTCTATCACGTGTAGAAAGTGTAGTCCTGACATTATAGCTACTTGATTCTGGTCTATCACGTGTAGAAAGTGTAGTCCTGACATTATAGCTACTTGATTCTGGTCTATCACGTGTAGAAAGTGTAGTCCTGACATTATAGCAACTTGATTCTGGTCTATCACGTGTAGAAAGTGTAGTTCTGACATTATAGCTACTTGATTCTGGTCGATCATATGAAGAGAGTGTCGTCCTGACATTATGGCTACGTGATTCTGGTCTATCACGTGCAGAAAGTGTAGTCCTGACATTATCGCTACTTGATTCTGGTCTATCACATGTAGAAAGTGTAGTCCTGACATTATAGCTACTTGATTCTGGTCTATCACGTGTAGAAAGTGTAGTCCTGACATTATAGCTACTTGATTCTGGTCTATCACAGGTAGAAAGTGTAGTCCTGACATTATAGCTACTTGATTCTGGTCTATCACGTGTAGAAAGTGTAGTCCTGACATTATAGCTACTTGATTCTGGTCTATCACGTGTAGAAAGTGTAGTCCTGACATTATAGCTACTTGATTCTGGTCTATCACGTGTAGAAAGTGTAGTCCTGACATTATAGCTACTTGATTCTGGTCTATCATATGTAAAAAGTGTAGTCCTGACATTATAGCTACTTGATTCTGGTCTATCACGTGTAGAAAGTGTAGTCCTGACATTATAGCTACTTGATTCTGGTCTATCACGTGTAGAAAGTGTAGTCCTGACATTATAGCTACTTGATTCTGGTCTATCACGTGTAGAAAGTGTAGTCCTGACATTATAGCTACTTGATTCTGGTCTATCATATGTAAAAAGTGTAGTCCTGACATTATAGCTACTTGATTCTGGTCGATCATATGTAGAAAGTGTAGTCCTGACATTATAGCTACTTGATTCTGGTCTATCACGTGTAGAAAGTGTAGTCCTGACATTATAACTACTTGATTCTGGTCTATCACAGGTAGAAGGTGTAGTCCTGACATTATAGCTACGTGATTCTGGTCGATCATATGTAGAAAGTGTAGTCCTGACATTATCGCTACTTGATTCTGGTCTATCACGTGTAGAAAGTGTAGTCCTGACATTATAGCTACTTGATTCTGGTCTATCACAGGTAGAAAGTGTAGTCCTGACATTATAGCTACTTGATTCTGGTCTATCACGTGTAGAAAGTGTAGTCCTGACATTATAGCTACTTGATTCTGGTCTATCACGTGTAGAAAGTGTAGTCCTGACATTATAGCTACTTGATTCTGGTCTATCACGTGTAGAAAGTGTAGTCCTGACATTATAGCTACTTGATTCTGGTCTATCACGTGTAGAAAGTGTAGTCCTGACATTATAGCTACTTGATTCTGGTCTATCACGTGTAGAAAGTGTAGTCCTGACATTATAGCTACTTGATTCTGGTCTATCACGTGTAGAAAGTGTAGTCCTGACATTATAGCTACTTGATTCTGGTCTATCACGTGTAGAAAGTGTAGTCCTGACATTATAGCTACTTGATTCTGGTCTATCACATGTAGAAAGTGTAGTCCTGACATTATAGCTACTTGATTCTGGTCGATCATATGAAGAGAGTGTAGTCCTGACATTATGGCTACGTGATTCTGGTCTATCACATGTAGAAAGTGTAGTCCTGACATTATAGCTACTTGATTCTGGTCTATCACGTGTAGAAAGTGTAGTCCTGACATTATAGCTACTTGATTCTGGTCTATCACGTGTAGAAAGTGTAGTCCTGACATTATAGCTACTTGATTCTGGTCTATCACGTGTAGAAAGTGTAGTCCTGACATTATAGCTACTTGATTCTGGTCTATCACGTGTAGAAAGTGTAGTCCTGACATTATAGCTACTTGATTCTGGTCTATCACGTGTAGAAAGTGTAGTCCTGACATTATAGCTACTTGATTCTGGTCTATCACGTGTAGAAAGTGTAGTCCTGACATTATAGCTACTTGATTCTGGTCTATCACGTGTAGAAAGTGTAGTCCTGACATTATAGCTACTTGATTCTGGTCTATCACGTGTAGAAAGTGTAGTCCTGACATTATAGCTACTTGATTCTGGTCGATCATATGAAGAGAGTGTAGTCCTGACATTATGGCTACGTGATTCTGGTCTATCACATGTAGAAAGTGTAGTCCTGACATTATCGCTACTTGATTCTGGTCTATCACATGTAGAAAGTGTAGTCCTGACATTATCGCTACTTGATTCTGGTCTATCACGTGTAGAAAGTGTAGTCCTGACATTATAGCTACTTGATTCTGGTCTATCACAGGTAGAAAGTGTAGTCCTGACATTATAGCCACTTGATTCTGGTCTATCACGTGTAGAAAGTGTAGTCCTGACATTATAGCTACTTGATTCTGGTCGATCATATGAAGAGAGTGTAGTCCTGACATTATGGCTACGTGATTCTGGTCTATCACATGTAGAAAGTGTAGTCCTGACATTATAGCTACTTGATTCTGGTCTATCACGTGTAGAAAGTGTAGTCCTGACATTATAGCTACTTGATTCTGGTCTATCACGTGTAGAAAGTGTAGTCCTGACATTATAGCTACTTGATTCTGGTCTATCACGTGTAGAAAGTGTAGTCCTGACATTATAGCTACTTGATTCTGGTCTATCACGTGTAGAAAGTGTAGTCCTGACATTATAGCAACTTGATTCTGGTCTATCACGTGTAGAAAGTGTAGTTCTGACATTATAGCTACTTGATTCTGGTCGATCATATGAAGAGAGTGTCGTCCTGACATTATGGCTACGTGATTCTGGTCTATCACGTGCAGAAAGTGTAGTCCTGACATTATCGCTACTTGATTCTGGTCTATCACATGTAGAAAGTGTAGTCCTGACATTATAGCTACTTGATTCTGGTCTATCACGTGTAGAAAGTGTAGTCCTGACATTATGGCTACTTGATTCTGGTCTATCACAGGTAGAAAGTGTAGTCCTGACATTATAGCCACTTGATTCTGGTCTATCACGTGTAGAAAGTGTAGTCCTGACATTATAGCTACTTGATTCTGGTCGATCATATGAAGAGAGTGTCGTCCTGACATTATGGCTACGTGATTCTGGTCGATCACATGTAGAAAGTGTAGTCCTGACATTATCGCTACTTGATTCTGGTCTATCACGTGTAGAAAGTGTAGTCCTGACATTATAGCTACTTGATTCTGGTCTATCACAGGTAGAAAGTGTAGTCCTGACATTATAGCCACTTGATTCTGGTCTATCACGTGTAGAAAGTGTAGTCCTGACATTATAGCTACTTGATTCTGGTCTATCACGTGTAGAAAGTGTAGTCCTGACATTATAGCTACTTGATTCTGGTCTATCACGTGTAGAAAGTGTAGTCCTGACATTATAGCTACTTGATTCTGGTCTATCACGTGTAGAAAGTGTAGTCCTGACATTATAGCTACTTGATTCTGGTCTATCACGTGTAGAAAGTGTAGTCCTGACATTATAGCTACTTGATTCTGGTCTATCACGTGTAGAAAGTGTAGTCCTGACATTATAGCTACTTGATTCTGGTCTATCACGTGTAGAAAGTGTAGTCCTGACATTATAGCTACTTGATTCTGGTCTATCACGTGTAGAAAGTGTAGTCCTGACATTATAGCTACTTGATTCTGGTCTATCACGTGTAGAAAGTGTAGTCCTGACATTATAGCTACTTGATTCTGGTCTATCACGTGTAGAAAGTGTAGTCCTGACATTATAGCTACTTGATTCTGGTCTATCACGTGTAGAAAGTGTAGTCCTGACATTATAGCTACTTGATTCTGGTCTATCACGTGTAGAAAGTGTAGTCCTGACATTATAGCTACTTGATTCTGGTCTATCACGTGTAGAAAGTGTAGTCCTGACATTATGGCTACTTGATTCTGGTCTATCACGTGTAGAAAGTGTAGTCCTGACATTATAGCTACTTGATTCTGGTCTATCACGTGTAGAAAGTGTAGTCCTGACATTATGGCTACGTGATTCTGGTCTATCATATGTAGAAAGTGTAGTCCTGACATTATAGCAACTTGATTCTGGTCTATCACGTGTAGAAAGTGTAGTCCTGACATTATAACTACTTGATTCTGGTCTATCACGTGTAGAAAGTGTAGTCCTGACATTATCGCTACTTGATTCTGGTCTATCACATGTGGAAAGTGTAGTCCTTACATTATGGCTACGTGATTCTGGTCGATCATATGTAGAAAGTGTAGTCCTGACATTATAGCTACTTGATTCTGGTCTATCACAGGTAGAAAGTGTAGTCCTGACATTATGGCTACGTGATTCTGGTCTATCACATGTAGAAAGTGTAGTCCTGACATTATAGCTACTTGATTCTGGTCGATCATATGAAGAGAGTGTAGTCCTCACATTATGGCTATGTGATTCTGGTCTATCACATGTAGAAAGTGTAGTCCTGACATTATAGCTACTTGAATCTAATCCATCATGATTAGGATGGTAAAGCAGGTAGCCATGATGGGATGGCCCAATAGGAAGCACAGTATTCCGGGCATCCCACAAGACTTCTGGCTGGTCAAAGATGAGGTACACTTTGCTGACAGAATGCTGTGTTGGGGCCCGCATGGTGATCCCGAACTCGCTCAAGAATGAGATGTGGCTCTGATTCATGAGTCACATGGGAGCTGAGAATGTGAAAGCCAGGGGTGGCCACAGGTGCTCTGTTTTGGCCCAACATGGTCGCAGACATTGAACAGACAGTGGCTAACTGTGTAATTTGCCTCAGCGATAGGAATGCACAGCTCAAGGAGCTGTTCAAACCACACCCCATACCTGAGCTGGCATGACAAAAGGTGGGAGCAGATATCCTCACATATCAAGGCAAGGACTATCTCCTGGTTGTCGATTACTATGGCAAGTACCGGGAGGTGATGGAGATCGAGGACAAGGCTGCCACCACTCTCGCGACCAAGATGAAAGAGGTCTTCGTGCGTCATGGAATTCTGGAAGACCTCATGAGTGACAACATACCGGTTGACAGCCAAGAGTTCAGACGGTTCACACGAAACTGGGGAATAAAACATTCAACATCGAGTCCTGGATTTGCCGTCCAATGGCCAAAAAAAGAGTGTCTTGTCCAAACCATCAATAGGATGATGAAGAAAGCTGAACACGACGACATCTACCTGTCATTTCTGGAGTACTGAAACTCCCCTGTCACAGGTACATCATTGTCGCCGGCACAGATTTTAATGAGCAGGACTTTGAGTTCCAAGTTACCCATCCCAAGCAGCTGCTCAAACCTGCAACGATAGATTCCAGAGCACAGCTGATGCAGCAGAAGTTGAAACAGAGTCCACCATGACAGATCAGCCAGATGGCTGGCTAACCTCCAGCCACAGGTGACTGTCTGCGTCAGGAGGAACAACACTTGGTGGCTGGCAGCCAGCCATAATGACCGAAATGGATTCGCACAGCAGGAACCTGCTGCTCACGTGAACTCTGCAACACCACTCATGCGGACATGAACAATGGCGCCGGTGTGCCACAACCAGCTGGACCTGTGAGAGAACATCACACACCCTTGACCGCAACAAACATGAGTCCAGCAGTGCGCAGCATACTTTTCGCGAACGTGAGATCATTGTGCCTCAGAAGTACAAATATTTTGTGTGTTTCGATGTTGCAGTGTTGAACAGCACACGTGCTCAGTTGGTTAAACGTTTATTCCAAGTTTGTCATCCGAGCCATTGAGTGTTGTCATTGTTGACACGTGTTCACAAGTCAATAAATTGCTTCCCATCTATCTATAATTCCAGCAATCTGTGTGTGTCTGTCTGTCTGTTGGGTGGTCGTGAGACTACCGTTATTCTCAGGTTTTCCGTCTGTCTGTATGTATGTAATGGACAGCTCTGGAGGCCAGAGGAGTCAACCGATTTTGATGAAACTTGACTGGTAGGTTCATACCGGGATCGAGTTGTATGCTTTTGAGCACCGTTACTATGGACGCCTCTGTTGCCTAGCAACGGGACTTTGAAATTTTTGAAAAAAATCTGAAAAATATTTATATCTATTTTTTTGGGAAAATCACAAATTGGCTTCTGCGCTTTTATGCGCATTATAATCAACCTCTTTGTCAAAAAATTTCAGCCCGATCCGTCAAAAACTATGACTAGTATGCAATAATATAGCGACCACCCATGTCGCCTACCGGCTTGTCTGTCTGTCTGTCTGTCTGCGACCGCTGTTTCTCGACAACCACTGGTCCGATCTAATTGAAACTTGCCACGTATATTGCCGGGGCCCTGAGTATGTGCCTTTTCAAGGTCTGATATTAATCGGACAAGTGGTTCCCAAGTTATAGCCATTTATTTACCAACCAATGACAGGACACGGTGCTATGACGTCACAATTCTTTTTTTATTAAGTTTTTTTTTTGCACGCCGGGCACGCACTAGTTTAAATAAAATTTTCTGGACGTTGCTATTTAATTAACTATATCTTGACAACTTTCTTTTATAACTTTCTTTAATCAAGTGAACAATTTAATTTGCTAAGTTGGGGGGGGGGGTGTAACAGAAGACACATGCTCCGGATGTGGGCGTTGTGCTGTGTCACGTGATTGGGTTTTCGTATATAATGCCTCGCCCGCTAGGGGTGGAAAGAGTGTGCTTCTGGTCGTGCAATAAAATGGAGTAGATGGTGGCCTGCGTGCTTCTTGCGTCCCACCGCACCTGGTACACTCTAGTTGGCGACGAGGATGGTTGAATACGGACTTATGCCCGTTTTCGACGGGGACGAGTTCGAATTGTTTTCGGAGCAATTGGAATGCTATTTCCACGCGAACGATGTGGTCGACGAGAGCAAGCAGAAGTCGATCTTGCTTGCTTCCCTTTCGCCGGAGCATTATCGGCTGCTGGGTGATTTAGTGGCACCGAACAGGCCCCGGGATGACGGGCTGGCGTTTCGGGACATTGTGGAGAAAATGAAAGCACACATGGCGCCGGAGAAATCGTTGTAGCTCGCTCGATTCCAGTTCGATCGCCTCTCGAAAGGGGCAGAGGAACGCGTCGCTGAGTTCGTGGCGCGGATTAAGCGTTCTTCCGTGACCTGCAAGTTCCCGGCGGGGGAGAGGCCAGCTCGGCTCAGAGATCGTTTTATTTCTGGTTTACAAGATGCGAAAATGGTTTCAGCGGTTTTACAGCTGAAGGATGAAGCCATTACATTCGACTCGGCGGTCACCACGGCTACAGCGGTCGAGCAGACTCGCGGGGATGTTCGAGCCATCACCGGCCACGCGGGGTCGCGACCTTCGATGCGGGTCGGACGTCGCCGCGCGGCCACGCGTGCGGCTGAGTGACCCCGCGGACATGCTTGGGATGTGGAGGTCGACACCTGCGCCGTGCGTGCCCGTATAAAGGCAACGTGTGTTTAAATTGTCACAAGGTGGGTCATTTGGCGCGTGTGTGCCGTGGGGCGCCGGCCACCGTTAAGGTCGTGGACGGCGATGTGCGAGGCGACTCGGAGCGGAACCAGCGGCCGTTGTTGAGCCTGTTTTCAATTGGCCCGGCGACGGCGCGCCCGATGACGGTGGAAGTTGAAGTGAACGAAACGCCGATCACATTCCAGGTCGATACGGGAGCAGCGGTGTCGCTCATCGGCGAACAGACCGCGCGTAGACTCAACGGCTTGAAGCTTATCAGGTCAAACCTCTCGCTGTTCACGTACACCCGCGAGAAGATAACGCCAGTCGGGATGGCAGACGTGTCTGTGCGGTACCAAGGCCAGGTCGCCACGCTTCGGGTGTACGTTGTACGGGGGAGGGGGCTGTCTCTCCTCGGCCGAGATTGGATGACCCGCATCAGGCTAGACTGGGCCGCAATTCACCTTGTGCAACCCGTGCCGAGCCAGTGGGAGGATCAGTTGGAGGAGATTCTTCAAAGACATCAAGGGTTGTTTCGCGACGACCTTGGAAAACTCAAGGGCGTGGAGGCGAAACTCTTCTTGAAGGAGGGGGTGGTTCCTCGGTTTTGTAAACCGCGTCCGGTGCCGTATGCCCTGCGGGACAAGGTCAAGGGTGAACTGGATAGGCTGGAGGCCTGTGGAGTGATCGAACGGGTGTCGTGCTCGGATTGGGCCACCCCGGTTGTCACGGTGCTGAAACGGAATGGAGACGTCCGATTGTGCGGGGACTTCAAATCCACGGTTAACCCGGGGCTCAGCGTGGAGCAATATCCACTGCCGTCAATCGATGAGATATATGCGCGATTGGCGGGGAGTCAATACTTCACGAAGCTAGACCTGCGTGATGCATATTTTCACCTGCCGATGGATCCCGGGAGTAGCGAGCTTTTAACAATAAACACGTGTCAAGGACTCTATCGATATACCCGACTCTGTTTTGGGATTGCTTCGGCCCCAGCTTTGTGGCAGAAAGCCATGGATCAGGTTTGCATTGGCCTGCCCGCTCAGACCTACCTGGACGATGTGCTCATTGCGGGGAAAACGGCGGACGAGCATCTTGCGAACATTGCCCGAGTGCTGACAAAGCTAGAAGCGTGCGGCCTGCGCTTAAACAGGGACAAGTGCGCGCTCTTCAAGCAGCGCTTGGAATACCTCGGGCACATCATCACGCCGGAGGGGCTGTTGAAAGGTCCTCGGAAGGTGGAGGCGATTCAGCGCATGCCACAGCCTCGCGACAAGACGCAGCTGCGCTCGTTCATTGGTATGGCCCAGTATTACCAAAGGTTCGTGCGCGGGCTCAGCTCACAACTTGCGCCGTTAACGCGGTTGCTCAAGAAGGACGAGCGCTGGGCTTGGGGGCCTGCACACCAGGCGTCGTTCGACCGCGTCAAGCGGCTGCTCACAGAGGATACGGTCCTCATGCACTACGAGCCTGCGCGTCCGCTCCTATTGGCATGCGACAGCTCTGCATATGGCATCGGGGCAGTGCTCTCCCACAGGATGGACGATGGTTCCGAGCGGCCTGTTTGTTTTGCATCCCGGACCCTGTCCACAGCAGAGCGCAGATATGCCCAGATTGAGCGTGAGGCTCTCAGCCTCGTCTGGGGTGTGCGGAGGTTTCATCAATATCTGCTGGGGCGGCATTTCACTTTGCAGACGGATCACAAACCGCTTCAATTCATGCTGAGACCCGAACGCGGGGTGCCGGTGGTAGCAGCCGCGCGAATACAGCGGTGGTGTCTGTTTCTGGGTGCTTACGATTATGATATTCAGTTCCGAAGCACCGAGAAGCATGCTAACTGCGACGGGCTCTCACGCTTGCCATGTGTGGAGGGTCCAGCTGCGTCTGAGTTGGGCGACCGGGTCGATGTGTTCGCGCTGGACCAGGTCCAAAGCGGGCCGGTCACGGCCAGGCAGGTCGCGGTGGAATTGGCTCGTGATCCGGTGCTTGCCCGTGTCGTCCAGGCGATTTCTACGGGGAATTGGAGCGATCTGCCTTCGACACCGGCATTTCAACCTTTCACGTCACGTGCAGCGGAGCTGTCGTTGGTCCAACGGTGCGTAATGAGGGGAATGAGGACGGTGATTCCACTGAGGTTCAGGCAGCGGTGTTTGGAAGAACTGCATGTCAGTCACCTTGGCATCGTGAAGACCAAGAGTTTTGCTCGTAGCCTGTTGTGGTGGCCGGGGTTGGACAAAGACATTGAGCAGTTGGTTAAGCGTTGCGCCACGTGCCAGACAGATGCTGATAACCCGAGTTGAGCTTCGGGTCTCTGGCCTGTGCTCGACCGAGCTTGGCAGAGGGTCCATGTAGATTTTGCAGGACCGGTTAATGGCAAGATGTTTTTGATTGTGATTGATGCATTCTCTCAATGGCCGGAGGTTGTAGTAATGCAGCATACTTCAGCAAACATTACAGTAGAGAAACTGCGGACGATCTTTGCTAATAAAGGGTTGCCGGAGATCCTGGTCTGTGATAATGGTCCGCAGTTCATCGCGGGTGTATTTGATGAGTTTATGCGCCAGAATGGTATTCGACATCTAAGGTCCGCACCGTATCATCCTGAGACGAATGGCCAAGCTGAGTCGTTTGTTAAGATGTTGAAGCGGGCTTTGCGCAGGGGGGGGGGGGGGTGTTGCACCTGTGCAGACGGTGGTCGATGTCTTTTTGCTCCATTACAGGAACGCAGTTCATCCTGTCACGGGTGATTCGCCGGCCATTCGTCTCTATGGACGGGCTTTGCGGTCCAGGCTGGATTTGCTACGACCTGGAGGGTCAGGGAGTGGGGTGATGTCGCGTCCGACGCGGCTGTGCAGCTTCGAGGTGGGGCAGTGGGTAATGGTGCGCGATTATTTCCACGGTTCCAAATGGGTTCCGGCGGTGGTCTCTGTGGTGCTGGGGCCGGCGAATTGCATGGTGCGGACTGATGGTGGGGATGTGTGGAAGCGGCACGTGGACCAGATGCATGATCGCTGTTCAGCATCACCCCCCCCACACCTCCCCGAGCCGAACGATGCGTGACCCCCACCGGTAGTATCGCCGGGGCTGGCTGGGCCGGCGCCAAGGGGGGCTTCGCCTGTTGCCGTCCTACCCGGGGACGTCGAGCAGGCTGGGCAGTCGTGGGTAGCTGGTGTTGCGGAAAGTGCGAGTCCGGCGAGGGTGTCACCTCGACCGGGCCGGGAGGCGTCTGAGCCTGGACTGTCTGGCGGCGCTGCCCGTCCGAGGCGGGTCAGAGTGCGGCCGCGGTACTTGGAGGATTATGAGTGTTGATGGGTTTCAGATGGTCATGTTGTGATTATCCGTTCATTATGTGACGGGTCATTTTACGAGGGGAGGAGTGTGCTGTGTCACGTGATTGGGTTTTCGTATATCATGCCTCGCCCGCTAGGGGTGGCAAGAGTGTGCTTCTGGTCGTGCAATAAAGCGGAGTAGATGCTGGCCCGCGTGCTTCTTGCGTCCCACCGCACCTCGTACACTCTAAGCGTGTACTCAATAAATGGAAGCGTCACTTCCGGTTGATATTGTTATAACTTCTTCAGCAGAAATGTGAACCGACTTCCTTAATATCTTCCCTCTCGTCCAACATCAATGAACAAAGAGTTCTTTCACTTTTGTCTTTCTCCTCATTGAAACGAGACTCCCATAATCAATGGATCATGACTCAAGGAGCGAGATCCATCGCTTCACCACACGAGTACATCAAATCACACAACAACAACAACAACAACAACAACAACAACAACAACAACAACAACAACAACAACAACAACAACAACAACAACAACAACAACAACAACAACAACAACAACAACAACAACAACAACAACAACAACAACAACAACAACAACAACAACAACAACAACAACAACAACAACAACAACAACAACCAATCATCCTCGCTATCGTCATCAATCGATTCTTCATCGTCCACTTTTTTCATCAAATATACCAATGGAAAAACGGTTTCGAGCCCTTTCCACAGGCGTTCGTGCAACCGAATGCTACACACCGAGGAAATGTGATTTTTTCTGAGGAAAATGTCGGAAGAATTGACGAAAGCAAAGATTTCACGAATGAAACTTGAATCTGCAGCGTCAGAAATATCGGCGTGGTAAGATGGCCGCCGGAGCACTTCAAATCGGCTTCACTCGCGCCTATGGAGATGCGCACGCAGCACATTTCACCTCAAGGTTTATTGTTCTCTGCACAAGGAAAGTTGACGCGGGAGGGGGGCCATTTTACCCATCATGATCCGCTTCAGAGATTAAAAAATCAAGACTCGAGAAACCTCCCTGGTCCGCACACTTCCCAAACGATTAAAGGACGACAATATCACGTCTTCTCACAGTGGTCACGTGGCCCTGCTTTCGGCGCCACCATTGGTCACCGTCTTCCGGATGTGTCCACGTGACGTTTAAAGGCGCGTTCTGATTGGCCAAATGGACAGTTGGGCGTGAATTCATAATGTGCGGCCTTGTTTCGACTCTTCCACCTTGCGTGCGCCGAGTTTTGTGTTACATGCGTGCTTGGGGTAAGTGTCCGAGTTGAACGGGCTGTGTTGAACGAGTCGGCGTGAATTATTTATTTATTTATTTTAAGTGCAATCTGCGACCTCTGTATTTCAGTACCATCTATTACAGCTTGTAATAAACATTGTTATAATTACTATGAACGCTTGTCCGATACCACAGTCACGCAAGCTTCGAGTCACAAACACAATCACTGTGAAGGGCTGGCACGATGGCCGGCGGTGCCATCCTGGTGTTTCATTGTATCCTTCACGAAGAGTAGGCGAGCTATCGCCGGCACGATGAACGAATTACAAATTCCTGCCCGAACGCACAGGGGGGCACTGCATCAGCGGCACAGCTGCACCCACAGCCGACCAATGATGCTACTACCCCCCAATCAAGTTTCCCAATCGAGTGATTCGCAGGAAGCAAATCCTGTTCAAATTTCAAGTTGATTGGATGAAAAATGACGATTTTAGAAATTTGACCTTTGACCTCAAAATCAGGAAAGTTTCATGACGATTGGTTTAGAATTGTCACCTGTAGGCGATAGACAAACAAACAGACAGAATAACAAAATCGACTGACCGATATACTTGAAAAATCTTTGAGTTTGTGAGTAACAAACAAACAGACAGAGACAGGGGTGAAAACATAACGTCTTTCCACCTTTGGTGGTGGAGGTAATTATGGTACATTTAATCTATAAGCAGGCAGACAGGAGCAGGACCCGACCGAGGCCTGGTCAAGGTCTTTTCAGCTCTCTCCCAACCAACCAACCAACCAACCAACTCTCCGACTCTCTCACCCCACTCTGAGGATGGTGTCGTAATTTATAGATCCCCCTGGGCGGGGAGGGACCTTGGCGAAGCTGACGTCACCGTCCGCCCTGATTGGACAGGGCCTTCATGGGGTCCGCCCTTTCTGAGTGGGATTTCGGCCAGGCCGGGATAGCCCGGCCACTTCACGCGTGTTTGAGGAAGGTGGACGGTCGTACAGCCAAGATTGAATTGGAACGTTTGGGGAAGCCGAAAAGGAACGGCGGACGTGAAGATTCTGCCTCGGAAAAACGAACCGCCGGAGATAGCAGATGGACAATGGTGCGCTGTGGCCAGCGGACTGAGGGCTGCAAGCGTTATGGGACTGTGGATCGTAATGGAGGGTATATAATGATTTATTAATCGAACGAAAAAAAAACATCGCAACGCACCCCAGTGTCTTCCCACTACACACAAGGTAGGGATCTATCTACACATATACTTATGGCATAACTAACTTCGGGACAATTGTATGTTTGTATGCATACGGTTCCGAGAACCGTAACAATATATATATATGTATGTATATATATATATATATATATATATATATATATATATATATATATATATATATATATATATATATATAATACCACCAAAGGTACCCGGTGTTGCCAGTCAACGTTGGGTTCCTCTTCCCACGCCACTCCTTTCCCTGCCTCCTCCCACCCCACCCCACTCCTTCCTCCACCTCCTCCCACCCCACCCCACCCCACTCCTTCCTCTGCCTCCTCCCACCCCACCCCACTCCTTCCCCTGCCTCCTCCCACCCCACTCCGTCCTCCGCCTCCTCCCACTCCACCCCTTGAGGGACAAATTCATGGATGTGGCTGAAATGAATCGATACGATATATAGATGTTTATCCTCATCGCCATGTCATGAATCGGGGGTGTGTTCAGTTACCAAGTTTATTGTAGAGCGCTTGCCAAGTGGTTTAAGCACTCAAGCAAGCACTCCATTTTTCTTTTCTCTTTCGAGTGCACCCTTATGACTGCTGGTTGCATCATCGGTTAGGGACGCGGCTATGCCGCCGATGCAGCGTCCCTTTACCAGTACACTGGTACTCATTTCGCCGACCTTGGAAGGATGACATGCTGAGTCAACCCCCTGGTGTATTAATTCAGTGGACAACAGGGCTCAAACTCAGGACCCTTGGATCCCAAGTCAGCCACCCCAACCAGTAAGCCAACAACAGGCTAGCTATCACTCCAGTCGAAACCGTTGATGAAGAACGGCTGACTTGGCAATCGCAAGCTCGCTGCTTGGTAACAACACACCACTGGACATCTCAACAACATACAGTACATACAAAACACCGACAAAAGGACATTTTAAAAAATTAATCACTTTAAGTAGTAATGATGAGTATTTTTCTTGTAATGAAAACGGACATTGTTCAGACCCACACATCCACCCACAGACACAAACTCAGCTTCATATATTAGATTAGGCGACAGTGAGACACCTCGCACGAAACTGCCATGCTTGTATGATATTTCCTCCTCTCCTTCTTCTTCTCCCTCATAGTAATCGGCAAATAAACTTTCTATCCTCTATCCTCCATCCTCTATCATATCATTTTTCCATGAGTTTTTGGATGTTATAAAAAAGGCTCCAATGATTCGTGCCTTCCTGCGATTGCAGACGTCGTTGCGTGATGACGGCATTGCAAATTCTGGAAAACAAACATGTAGTTATAAGCGACACGTCGCTGTCTCGCAGACAGAAAGTAACTGTGTTTGACATCCCACAAAGTTTATTTATTGGTTCACGAAAAAATATTTTCACGAAAAAAATAAGTGACCACTATATTCGTTATTGTTGTGTGTCTGTCTGTCTGTATGTCTGTTGGATTCGCTATACATGCTAGATATCCCTTATTGTCGGGTTTTCCGTGTGTGTGTGTGTGTGTGTGTGTGTGTGTGTGTGTGTGTGTGTGTGTGTGTGTGTGTGTGTGTGTGTGTGTGTGTGTGTGTGTGTGCGCGCGCGTGCAACTCGAGGCTCCACAGCACGAACCAGCGAACCGCTTTCGATGAAACTTTGCCAACAGGTGCCATATGGTCTGGGAAGGTGCGCGTTTGAATTTCGTTGCCTAGTAACCACCCATTGTTGTGCAGCGGCCGAAAAACCGCGTACAGTATTTTCAATATTTGTCCTTCAGTTTTGAATGTAGAGAAACGAGACTTCGGAATTAAACACTTCGAGATATTCAGAAAATTTTACTCGAGCCGATTTTTGATTGAGGTTTTATTTTTCAAATGGTAGTCCTTCAAAAATCGGGTGTCTATTTACCGTCATTTAAGGTGTGCATACAGTGTTTGTAAGGAACTACACCGTCGTTCCACCTTCGATCTCTCCTCGATCCAAACGTTATTGACCAAAGTGAAAAGGATCCAAAATAAATGGAATCACCAGCATTTCTGTCTTTGTGGATTTCTAATAATATAATATGTTTATTTATTTACCGAAAACGATTCCACGACCCACACACCACCTCCAATTATTTATTTATTTACTGAAAACGATTCCACGACCCACACACCACCTCCAATTATTTATTTATTTACTGAAAACGATTACCCACCCACACACCACCTTAAATTATTTATTTATTTACTGAAAACGATCCCACGACCCACACACCACCTCCAATTATTTATTTATTTACCGAAAACGATTCCACGATCCACCCACCACCTTCAATTATTTAGTTATTTTCCGTAAACGATTCCCCACCCACACACCACCTCCAATTATTTATTTATTTACTGAAAACGATTCCCCACCCACACACCACCTTCAATTATTTATTTATTTACCGAAAACAATTCCACGATCCACACACCACCTCCAATTATTTATTTTTTATTTATTTACCCAAAACGATTCCCCACCCACACACCACCTCCAATTATTTATTTACTAGTAGTAATGCCAGGCGTTGCTCGGGCTAGCAATAAAGCCCGGTGTTGCCTGGGCTTTCTTGCAAATTTCCTGAATAGCGGTTAGGGTTAGGGTTCGCGGATAGGGTTAGGGTTGCAGTTAGGGTTAGCGGTTCGGGTTAGGGTTAGCTGTTAGAGTTAGCTGTTAGGGTTAGGGTTAGCTGTTAGGGTTAGGGTTAGTGTTAGGGTAGCTAACCCTAACCCTAACCCTAACCCTAACAGCTTGGCGTAGCGGAGGTAAACAGCGCCCGGGGCAAAGTGGAAATTTGCATCCCCCGTAGGCCTTAAACTTGAGTGGATTTGAATGGAAAATCCCATAAGGGATATCGATTTATCGATTTTTTTTTTCGAATATCGGAAGTGTTATGGAAAAAATTTATAGCCAATGACCTAAGTTGGACCAAAAGCCATAATCGTACCGAATTTGAATGGAATCCGTTGGAGTTTGTGAAAATGCATCAAAACGAATTTTGAGGGGCCTCTTAAGGAAGACAATAATATCATTCGTATATGTGCCAAATCTTGTTTCATTTCATGGAGTAACAAAAATCTGATGGTGGAACACGGAAAGGGGCGTGCCGAAATATTAATATAGATTTACCGAAAACTATTCCCCACCCACACACCACCTTTAATTATTTATTTATTTACCAAAAACGATTCCACGACCCACACACCACCTTTAATTATTTATTTATTTACCAAAAACGATTCCCCACCCACACACCACCTCCAATTATTGTATTCGCTATATATGCTAGATATCCCTTATTGTCGGGTTTTCCGTGTGTGTGTGTGTGTGCGTGTGCGTGTGCGTGTGCGCGTGTGTGTTTGCCTGCAACGCGAGGCTCCACAGCACAAACCAGCAAACTGATTATTTTTCAAATGGTAGTCCTTCAAAAATCGGTGTCTATTTACCGTCATTTTTTATGAGGGGCTTAGGAAAGTGGGCGGAGCTTAGGGAAAGTGGGAGTGGTGTAGGAAAGTGGGCGTGGCTTATGAAAAATATTGTGTGGCACAGGAGGTGTGGTCAAACAAGAGCATTGAGAGAAGTTTATTGGGTTTTCCGTCTGTGTGTGTGTGTGTGTGTGTGTGTGTGTGTGTGTGTGTGTGTGTGTGTGTGTGTGTGTGTGTGTGTGTGTGTGTGTGTGTCTCAAACGCGAGGCTCCACTGCACAAACCAGCAAACCGATTATTTTTCAAATGGTAGTCCTTCAAAAATAGGGTGTCTATTTACCATCATTTTTTTGAGGAGTGCCAGTTGGCAAAATACGCAATAGGAAAAATCTTGCCAGGCAGATGAACAATTGTATGTGAACCAATACGTCTTGGCAATGAATCTTCGTCGGTGGATCGGTCAGAATGAAAAGCATCGTATCCAGCGCTTCAATCCTAGCGAATCCCTCGTCGCCTACCGGCTTGTCTGTCTGTCTGTCTGTCCTGAGCATATCTCCGTGGGTTTTGATCCGATCCTGACAAAATTTTGGTGGGAGGTTTATATCATGATCTAGTTGTGTTTTCCTGAAAATGGGCGTGGTGCGCCCATTATGGGCGGATCCACGCCCAAAAAACGTGTTTTTAGGGGGTAGCCGATTTCAATTTGCATCTTCTCCGAGGGGGTTTGTCGAATCTGACAGGGGTTTTGGTATTAGGTTCGCCCAATGGCACCTGCATAGCCCCACGGAGCTCGATTTTTCATTTTCGTCCCAAGGTCAAGGTCACAAGGTCACGAACTTAGAAAATTTCGAATTTTGACATAAAAATCATACGACCGCCCATACTTTAAGAGTTGGATGACAATATTTTTTATGCATAATCTTGAGGTCATTCCCCACCTAAAGTCTTGAAACCATTTTGCTCTATCTCAAACACCTTGCCCGTGGCGCCCCCTTCAAGTTTGTTTTTACGCTGATTTCATCAAAGTTTGGATAATCCGAGGAGTGTGAAATGCCATATAGCCTATATGACGTTATATTGTTCCTGGAATGTTCCGGAGGATGTTTTGCACCAAAGGTCATAATTCTTGACCTTTGACCTTTAAAGTTCACAAAGGTCAAATTTTCAAAGTTGTGGGAATCAAACCGGGTTTTCGACCTTCTTCGACGAACTAACTCCAATAAGCTATAGCACGTATCCTGTTTCCTTATTTTAATGTCCACAACATTGTTTTGTGACCTTTAAAGGTTATGCAAAGGTCATATTTTTAAAGTTGTTGAACGAAACCGGGTTTTTGACATTTTGCAGCTAATAACCTGTCACTCGTACCACATCATGTTGATCATTTTTATAACTTGGTCAAACATTATCACATTGTCTCATCCTTGACTACTGAAACAATCTACATCGTCAAATACCGCTCGTGAACCATCGTCGTCTTCAGACTTGTTTACTTTTATGTTTGTTTGT